>NW_012026933.1:0-128953 GCF_000956235.1 Wasmannia auropunctata
TCTCCTTTCTCTTTTCCTTTTTTTTTCTCGCGGCCTTAAGTCGCGTATTACTATGTAAATTGCTATCAGACCGCGATAATCAAATTAATCGTCCCAAACGATCGTCGGACAAAGTGAACCGTACGACCGATCTGCTCCGTTCAATCTCTTTGTCTTTCTCACTCCTCACGTTCGCGTCATCGGGGGAAGAAAAATAAATTCGCTTGACAACATGCTCTGGCCCGATTTCGCCTCGTTCTTGATCATTTCTCTCGTCGAGGGTGATTCCCGGTCTCTTCCGTGTTTGCGCCGCGCACCGAAGTCCGGTTTTTTCAAACGGTCGACTCGCGCATCACTATGTAAATTACTGCGTGATCTCTACAAGAAGGCATCCCCTATGCCGTGATCGCGATAATTAAATTAATCGGTCTAAATATCTGCCGAAAATCCGTCGTCTGTTCCGAGGAGAACCGAGAGAGGAAGAGAGAGAAAGAGAGAGAGAGAGAGAGAGAGAGAGAGAGAGAGAGAGAGAGAGCCGAACTGCCCTAGCATTGCGTTTTGATAGCGTTACACGGGAGGTAAGGAGATCCTTTGTTGTCTCGGCGGTTGCCCTGTGCACGCGCGAGGGTGCGGATCTCGCCGATGAATCGATGCTAACGGCGCGTGTGATACGAATCTGCATAACTAATCGTCGGGCCTTTGCGCCTGGGTTTTTCGAGCCCCCGCGTAAAGTCGTTAGGTTCCCTTTGAGACGCAAATTCGCGACCAGGAACACAACTGGCGGCGGCGCGCCGCAAAGACGCGGCCGACCGTCGCAAGAGAGAGACACCGCCGGCACTTACCCGCAGCACGTCGACGTCGTCGTTTGCACTTTTGTCCGCGAGATACGGTCCGCGCGACGCAGCTGAAAGTAACCGCAAAATGCAAGAGCCGCGACCGCGCGAGAAATAAAGTCACGGGTATTTCAAAGCGGCGACGCGCTTCCGGCAGGGCTTTTCAGATACGACATCGCGAGATCTGCATGCGACACGAAGCGAAAGATGAGAACAAGTTTCCTTCTGTATTATGTATATAAGGACGGCCGCGTCAGATTATGACGCTGCAATAAAAAGAAAACGACAATATATGCTTCATACCTAATAAAAGATCGTATCGCCCTGTAAAATAAAAATTCTCAATTTCTCTGCGCTGGTCTCAGAAAATCTTTATTGCTGCTCTGAAAGTAAAATATCCCAATTAGAGAACTTATACTTTTAGAGAATATAACCACGGATTAGTGCTTCCAATTTTTTGTTCGCAGAGCAAATACTAATTTCTCAACAAATTAAAAATAACAAATTTCAAGACTCAATTAAAAAAAAAGTTACTTTTTTACTCGCGACATCTCGTATTCTTACGTTACTTTAACTATTTGTAAGCTAACAAATATTTTGCACCCAGCCGTTTTTGTCCACAATATCGATTCACAAATGTTAATTATCCCTTTATTTACCTACGCGACCTGTGTCAGAAGTTACGGCAGAAATTACGCGAGGGCAGTCATGAGGATCAAACACACAGCAGTTTCTTGCGACAACGCGGCACGCTGTTTTGCACGCACGCAGCGCGCTCAAACGGCAGACTAAAAAGGGACCCTCCGTGCGTAACGAGCTCTCTTTTCTAATCCCGCGCGAAAGTAGTCGTCCCGATCAGCGTCCCGCGTACGTATACGCTTTCCGGCCCGACGTCGGCCGCAGGAATATTCCACATGATAAAAACCGAGGCAATTTGCCAAAACGTCGGCTTGATGGCCGCTCGACGCGGCTCTCCCGGCAGACAGCCACGACACGAGGGTTACGTCGCGCCCGGGTACTTCGAGGTTTAGGGGTTTTAAGAGAGAGGGGCGGTTAGGGCATAGGAAGGTCGATGACGGCGCCGACGAGGAGACGACGTAGCGTTAACGGGGATGAAGGGAGAACCGTCACACCCCCTCTTCTCGTTCTGCCCCCCCGTGAAACGGGGAGGGTCCTGAGTCCAGGACGCCGCGGGAGGATATCTCGCAGGAGGAAAGTGGGATGTAAATTGCTCGCACGTACATTAGTCATCATCACTCGCAGCCCTTACCTCAACTTTGTTCGAGGAAAGTGCCGGCCGACCCTCTCGTCCCTCCCCTCCCGTCCCCCTGTCCTTAACCTTTTCCTCATCTGCCTCGCTCGTCATCGTCGACGTCGTCTTTCCTCGACTCGCTCTTCCCTTCGAGCCCTTCATCGATCGTCTTTCTCCCTTCCCTCTTAATTCTCTCTTTCTCTCTCTTAAACGTGCACTTTCGTGACACTCGCTCGGCTGGGTTCGACGCGGCAGTTTTTCACGGAATCCGGACTTGGTATCCACTTTACAGATCTAACAATAGACTTCTCGATTCGTCGGGCCTACGCTTTATATCGCACGCAAATTCCAGGAATGTTCAATTTGTACTGCTGTTGATTTCTGTATAAGGTAATGGCAATGGATGTGAATCGGGCATCAATTCCGGATAATTTGTTGATTTTGAATAATTATTATGAAGATTGCCTTATGCTTTTACAAGGGGTAGTAAGTACAGATTTCATGATAGAAATCAATCAAGATAGTTTGATCTCCAACTAGACCCAGAAGTCTAATATGTAGTGAATAATTTTCATCATTTTATTCAATTAAAATTAAAAAATGTAAAATAGTACTGAAATTGAATAAAATCATCCATAAACATTCTTCATAATTAATCACAAAATGTTATTGATTGTTTGATATCTCTCTGGGAAAAAATATGAATTTTTATTCTTAGAGTGATTCAGAACTGTCCAGAAGTGTCCTTATCCTACGCTATACTTAGCTTCTTACATATTTCTTTCTCCGACACTCTTTCGCATTAATTTTTTAATCATCTACTAACTTTCTGGAATTTTCCCGAGAAGTCGCGAAGTCGAATCCTCATCACGTTTACGTCAGCTTTTCCGCGTATTATATACCACACATCTCTCGACAAACCGTAACGGCGTTAATTTATTCGGCGTCTACAATCCACGTTACGTGGCTTTTCTCCCCGGGAACGGAATTTCCCTTCTGTCTCGCCGTCATCCTCGCCTTGTGCGCCGGTGAGTAAACGACGCTTGTCTAACTTCTATAGAAATACATTTCACCGTGGAGGGAATTGCTAACAAGTTGCGCGCCGAGGGTTCCCGCTTGAAGTTTCGTTTCGCCCTCGATCGTCTTCAGAACAGGCGGCGTTTTCTCCTCTGATCCGCCGAAGAAGCCATAGGTATCGCTCTTCGGCTCTTCCGCGGAATATTAATTTAACGAAGTTTGCGAAGTTCTAAGGAAAAACAATGGTACCAATAATCACGATAAACAATAACAAAAAAAAATGACGTAAAAGTAAAACGCTGCCATTTATGTTTTTTTACGTTTTTTTTTTACATCTCGTACTCGTGAAATATTTACTCCTGCTGGAAATACTCCCGCGCAAAAGCAACTGGAAAAAAATATTCGCCATCGATATTAAAAAAATATTTTCATCCACGTTCTGCGTTTTTTTTTTTTAATTCGATCGTCGAAAGATATTTTAATATTTTCAACAGTATTTTTCATATTCCGGACCGTGTAATTAATTCTCGATGTAATTTTACCAGCCACGTCAATTCGTGCGGCAGCGATTATTCGCCGGATCGCCGACTGATCCGCGTCACGGGGACTGACATTAATAATTTCCGCGGGTAAATGCGCGGTACGGGTTTTCAGGTGCAAACACAATGTTAATTAAGCGCTCGCGGCGCCGCAAGCGCTTGACGCAAAAATCTCTTCATTATAACTTTCGCGAGATTTCGAAAGCGACGAAGGAGCGATGAAGTAGCTCCCGGGAAGAAGCCGGCGGAATCACTTTCTTCCTTTGGGACCTTCCCGACGGATATTCTGGCGTCCCGGCGAGTAAAGCGGTACTCTGCGAGTAGTTTCGAAAGCAATTACGATTTCCAGAAGGCGGACAGCGTAATTGAATATTACGCGAGCGGAAACCGCTCTCCTTCACTTCGAAAGGGAAAGGGAAAGAGAGAGAGAGAGAGATAAAGAAAGAAAGAAAGAGAGACACAGAGGCTCTATAAAACTTGACTATAAATTTTAAAAGTTTTTCGTAGAAGATGTGGGCAAATCGGCGCCTGTGGTACCCCCTCTCTCCCCTTGAGAGAGGTCTTTTATTAAAAGTATTTTACCGAAAGTGCGGTAGCTGCCGTGGCGATTTGCATTCTGCGAAAGAAAATTGTACCTATCTTCGAATTATGCAAGGTGCATAATATTTAAAGTTTTTATCTCTCTCTGTCACAGTTTTTCTTTAGCACTGTCTATCTCTCAAATTATTCTGCTTTATACAGAAGCGTGACACAGTACATTTATATTAATCTTAACCTTAGCGTGAAATCTTGTCAAAAGACAATTTCTATCAACTTTAATTTTAACGCTAAATCTTTTGATAGGATTAGCATTAAAATTAATCTTGACATAAATATGTTGTCATGAATGTTTAGAACAATTATTTTACTTCTTTGATTTTTCGAAGAGATGAGTATTCAGATACTCCCGTTCAGTTAAAAAGTCTTATATCGTTTACATCTATTATCTTATATTATGTCTTTTACGAATTCTTGTCATTTCGTGTTCATTTTCAGCGTTGAATGTCACTCTTCTCTAAAGATTCCGACATTTAAGGATTGAATGTACGGAGAGAGAGGGAGATTTTCGAGTTCGAGAACTGTTTTCGGAACCGGGCGACGGCGAAAGTTCTGCGAGAGTTATCGTAGCGCGAAATTTTAATCCACCCCTTGCATCCTTCCCTTCGCGTTTTCCCTTCACGGTCGGCGCGCTTTTCCGACCCCGGGAAAAGGGAGGGCGGATAAGAAGTTGCCAAAACGGGAAACAAAGAATATTAGCGCGATTAAGCGGGAGTCTGCGGCATACGCGGCGGGGGTCGTCCTTTCGTTAATTCCGGTCTAAAATGGGGCTGTGTGCGACCTTCCCGTGTCGCGGCTCCATTCGGAAGAAGTAACGACCCGGAGAAAACGTTTGTCGGAGCTTTTTCGGCTGTTCGGCCCCTCGCCACGAGTGGGAAATTTCCGAGTAACTTCGAGAGAGACTATCGTCATCATCGGAGAGGGAGAAAAAAAAAAGAAAATAACGAAGGCATCTCTCCTGTGGATGCCGAATTAAAAACACAGCGCAAGTTCGATCCCTTTGAGGATCCGCCGGTGGAAATACTTCTGAAGATTTCACTTTGTTTTCTTTAGAGATTTCAGCGCTCGAGAATCTGTCACGAATCAAAGGAGTTCGCGAAGCGAATACTGCTTGTCGTATTATTTTTGCAGCATTTCCGGTTGTTCGCACTTCGTTTCACCTATACAGATTCCTTGAGCAATTCAAAGTAAATTTTTCTTTCGAAAGAAGAGCATTAGTAATTTAAAATTTAAGAATTTCACAAAGAATCGTATACAATTATATAAATTTTATAGAAGAAAAAGATAATTAAAAGGTAATTGAAAGTTAGATATTTATAAATAAGATGTCAAGAACATTTTCTAGTCAAATTAAATTATATTCAATTATTATTACCAGAATTTAAAATAAAATAAGAGAAAATCATTTAGAATCAGAGAACAACAACTTTTCATCAGAAAATGTTATATTAAAAAATTTTATCACTCTATGTATTCTAATTTAAATTATATGTATTATTGTTATCTCAACAATAAAATTTTTATCATTAAAGAATTCAAATGCTTTTGATTACGGTATCGTCTCTCTATAACGCTACCATCATTCTCATCAACTCTCGGATAACTTTCCTCGCCCAACGGATCTCCACTGATCCGGCAAAGTTCTCCCGACAGGCAGCTGGGCAGACTTATATACGCTCAAGTAAGATACTTAATCGATAATCGTGGCCGCATCTCGCGAGGGGAAGAGGACCACTCCCGTGGAAAGCTTCGTCTTCGACCTGAGCGGGGGGTGGGGCTCCCGCGGGATTGAATGACTGATGGAGGATCTCCCGGATCTCTCTTTCTCTCTCTTTCTCTCTCGCCACGGGAAGCGGGATTCCGGCCGCGGCAATTCTAAGATTCACTTTACGGCGACGTCCGAGATAAATTGCGGCCGCATGGAAATATCAACGATACGTCAACGCCGCCGCGGGAGGAAGCGGGCGGCGCGCGCCACCCCGCTTATTATTGTCCGCTCGCGTCATTATGCAGCCGGATAATTGACGGCTGTCATGGTAACGCCCGAAATGTGCCACGAAAATTATTCCTGTAACTTTCCGGGGGAAAAGTGCCGGAAATTGCGCGCACCGCGCGAGAATATAAATGACGCGTACGAATTTTATTTTATTTTATTTTATTTTTTTCACTGAATGACTGGATTTTCTCTCGTACAGATTTAAAGTGCAGTATTTTTTTAACAAAAAAAAAGAAAGAAATATATTTTATTATATTTTCGTTTAATGGAAAAGTAAATGTATACGCGTTGTAAACGTATGTATAGATGGCACGTAGAAAGCTTGATTCAATATTTTTCGTAACTTTCTCTATAAATAGATATAAGTATATTTAGCATCGTGTATATGTTCTATTGTATTTTATTATTTTGAAAAATATTGAAGAGTCATATAAAAGGACTGCACTCTCTCTCTCTCTCTCTTTCTCTCTCCGAGGCAACTACGCGGAATAAAAGCAATAAATTCACGCGAATCTGACGACTTCCATCTGACTTCCCGTGTGCTTTCCCTTTTATTCGGCAAAAAGCTACCATCTAGATAGAGGCCATATATCGACGTAAAACGTGTTTAAGATCTTATTCGCGGCTGTCGCGACTATTGTGCGATAAACGCGTCTCGCGTTTCGTTTTATCGAGACGGCGGTGGCGTTTCGCGGCCTTTAAACGCGAGCCTCGTTTTTGCCAACGCCGAAGGCTACGGGTTAATATCGACGTGTCCTCTCTCTGCCTCATCCCCGAGTGCTCTCCTCTTCGGAAAGGCAGGCGAGGGTGGAAAAACTGCCCGTGGCGTCGCGACGGCGCCACGCGGCTGTGTACGCGCGCATTGACAATCTTCGCGCGCGACTCTTATACGGCCGTCCGATACATTTTCGTGCTCTTATTGTTACGACTGTCGATTCGCGCCGCCGTTGCTACCCGCAAATTTGCCGTTATTCGCCGCAGGATCTCTTTCAACCATCCTGCAGCCGTGCAGTTTTTCCGAGCACTACGCCTGACAAGTACCGATACTGAACCGAATTGAAGCAATACCAATTTGATGTTTCACTAAAAGAAAAAAATCAAATCTCCAAGAATCGAAGCGTCGCTCGAACTAATGTAATTCGATTTGTAAAATTACTCGCTGTTGATGAAATATATAATCGTTTATAATTATAATTATATTAAATTAATTTGTCACTTAAATTTGCAATTGCATATTTTGAAAAACAATTAACAATAAATATGAAATATTATATATTATTACTCATTTGTATTAAAATTATGTTGTATGTATTAATTCATGTTAAAATATTAAAATATAAAATTATATGTAAATTTATATTAAAGCGTATATAATTTTTCAGATTTGTCGTCTGCATTATAATCTCTTGCGTATCATGCAAGTTGACACAACGGAATTTTCAGAATAATATTCTTCTTCGAACTCGATCGAGCGCGCAACTAAAAGCATTTTTCGCGACACATTTCACGCTTCCCTGACTTTTTGGCCATTTCGTCTTGCCGGCCGTTCTAACTTTCCTCCTGCTTTTTTGGCAATCGCCGATGCGGCGCCGTATTTACAGACGTGTATAGACGAATCTTCGTCCTGTCCGGTCATTTGGGACTTGGCGTTCTCAATACATTTTAACGGACCAAAAATGTTTCTCACCATACCCACCTCGACACACTACATGCTTAGCTAACGGAACGAACGAAAGCGGTCTCTTTAAATTCCTTCGTCCCATCGAAACGCAAATACAATCCTTCTTCAGCATATAACGTTTAACGAAAACTCGCAGTCTCGTTATTAGACCCGACGGCTGTTTTCCCGTACTCGGCGACGTCGCATAACGACATACGTGATCCAGGGTATTTGGCAGTGATCGCCAGACGGTAGACGTATCACGCGTGGAGGAAACGTCGCTCTCCTCTGCGACTTCACCGCGCGGGGAGAGAGACGCGGACGACGGAGCCAGGGAGCCGGCAGTTCGTGTCGGGGACCGCCGCCATTCAATTAAGTTTATCTCCGGCTCTTTCGCGGAGGGTCGACACCCGCAAGGACCTGCAGGACCCGCCACGTACACCCACAACGTGGGCCTCCGTCGGTCTACACTGTGTGGACCATGTGCAGAATACGCTCCCCCTGCCATCCTCCCCTCCCTCGTCGTCGTCGTCACGGGCACACTGTCGGGAGCGATACTCGTCGCACCCGGGCGCGTAACGGCGTGTCGTAATAACGCGCGCCTTACTTCTCGCGGCGCCGCCAGTTATCCGACGACCTCCCCCCCCCCTCTCTCTCTCTCTCTCTCTCCGCGGCCGTAACGAGAGACGTAAGGCCAGGAATTAATTAGGTTTATATCTGGCCGCGCGACGCAGGCCCGGCCCCCCCGGAATCGCGGGACTCGTAACCCCGGGAATTAATTTCCCGTTTATTAACCCCCGAGCATTGCCAACGAGTGTCTAAAAGGGGAGGTATAAGCTAAGGGAAATGGGGTGTATACCGTACTAACTCTCGCCGAAAATTTCGTTATCTCATTACGAGGATAAGAATATAAAGAAAAACGGTGTGCGTTCCGTGTATAAACCTGGACGGTTTAACGCGACGGTTTGCGCGCGCGGAACTTGATGCTCGAAATTCCATCCTAATACATTTTTCTTCTCGCTTTCTGGAAAGATTAAGCAGACAGCTGAAGGGGAGGGAGAGGGGGCGTGATTTAAAATTCGATTAAAGTAAGTAACTTGCTACAGTTGTCTATTGCTATCTACCTGGCTTTATTTTCCTCGTGTATCCGCCGGCGGGATTTTCCTCCTCTCGCTCCGAGATTAAATAAATGCCTCGAATGCCCGCGGAAGTTCGAGAGACACGTACCTTCTACCCACGCCCGAGAACGCGAGAAGTCTTCTCGCGAGGAGGCATTTTCCACGGAAGGATACTTCTCACCGGGAACGACGTTGCCTTCGGTTTTCGTTCTCCATTCTTCACGCGAAGTTAAAGAAGTTAGGATATTTTTTTAGCAAACCTAGACTTTAGCGTCCGATGCCCCGGGGCAACTTGCGAACGAGGAAGAGGGTAAATATCGTTGGAAAAGATGAGGAGAGATAAAAGTGCCGTGAGGCGAACGAGAAATTTACTTCATTTTGTAAAACTCGGTGACCAAGATCGCAATAATGGGGAATGATATATAGAAATACGAACTATTTAACAAATATATAAAAATATATAAATAAATTATACAGAATAAATAATCAATATTGACGCACAATAATAATTTTGTCTAAAATAAAAATGAAACGAAAGAGAACGAAAGACTGAGGAGAAATTGTGTCCGCGTATGAGAGATTTCTATGTCGCGTAAACGCATCACATATATCTACGGCTTATCTCTCCGTTGAACGAGAATTCTCTCTATCGCGCTCTGTATCGCTCGCTCGAAAGTTCATCTCGTCCCGGGTATCGTCCCGTAAAAGGACCGTCAAGGGCCGAATTTCCAGCGCCGGTCGTAAAGTCGCTTTAAAAGCGATCCTGGCCTCTCCGGATAACGCCGCTCTCGCTGACACGACCCACTTCGGCACGATGTTTACGTCGCTGATTTTCGACGGACTGGTCGCGATAGTGATTTCGCACTTAAAGAAGCCGGCGCGCGCGCGTCCGCCTTTAGATACACATTTTACGCCTCGGAGCGTCGCAAACAGTTTGGGCCTCGGACGGGAGATACGGGACGGGGCGCGAGTTATCTCGTGCGTGCAGGAAGCTAATTTGAAAAATTTCTCCTGCGGAAAACGGTAAATCGTCGTCGATGAAGCTGCAATGCCTCGTATGTCAGAGATTTACACGTCTTCCGGATGTGTAAATTGTGAGACTGAATGCACAATTTTACCATTAAACTAAATAATAAAAATAAGTTTGCGTTCATCAAAATATACATTTAACATATTAAAATTGAGTTAGGTAACAAAGCTTTCGAGTCCGAGGATATAAAAATAGTAATAAAACAAAACTATTTTTTATTTTTCATTACAATTATCCTTTGTTTTCAGAATGATAAATTAATATATACTTATGTTTTTTTTTTAAATACAAAATTAATTTTTTTATACCACTAAAAAAATATTCTGAATTTTTGTCCATAAAATGATTTAACATCACAGAAATTATTTCTTCATCACTGCAGATAATTTTTTTTTCACGCAAATCAAATTTTAATTTTAAAAATAAAAAAATAATCGCTAAATAATCACTTTTATCTACTGCAGCGTTAAAACATGTTTTAAACATTCAGAATATTTTTCAGTGGTATGGACGAATTAATTTTTCGTTCTAAAAACTGTATTGAAATAAAGAGTGATTATATTAAAAAATAAAAATGATTGTTCATTTTATTACTTTATTTTAAATTCTTGGAAAATGTTTGGACCTTATCACGTATATAATAGAGAAAAACAACAAGCTATTGTATATGTGATTTCATTTGTAGGAAAATTTGATGCAAGCTATTCGCGACTTCACGGTCGGACAATTTTTCGCGTAAAGGGATAAACCTATAAAACCTAATTAATCAAAAAATGCTCTTTTGTAAATTTGCCAAAATTTCGTTTTGCATCGTTGCACCTGGCTGCATCGGAGCCTAAAATTGAGTCAACCCTGTCGAAATTTCGTTATATTGAGTTGTCATATAGTGGTAGACACCGAGAACGAGAATTCGATAAAATTACACTGCAATGGAAACTTTGTTCCACCGCGATATCCACTACATCAAAGTTTGACGGGGGAGAAAAAAAAAGTAGCTTTAGCATTGCGTATATACGCCGCTTCAATCAATATCAGTTCCAATAATGTCGAAAAAGTTTCGACTTCCGCAATTTCGAACAATTCGCTTTCAATTTTAGCGATTGCGAGAGAAATTCAGTTTCAATTGCAGCAATCTTGAAAAACGGTTTCGATGTACGTAACTGGAGCAGAATATACCCACGTATTATTGCTACAGATACAAGAATTTCTAATACCGGAAAATATACCCGAGAGTACATGTCTGCTATTTGAATTTCTACTTCACAGAACTACTTGTAATTGTAGTAAAAATTCTTTCGCATTCAAAACTACAATACACTGATGCCAATCTTAAGAAAATTCAGAGAAAAACATAATGGTAGTAACTACAAATGTGACGATTATTATATCAAAAAATTGCATTTTAAAATTAATACTACAAAATTTTAATAATTCAAAATATTTCAACCTTATCTTCTGGAAAACTTCGTTTTTTTTTTCCAAACTGTGTCATTGTAATAAATGTATAATATAATACTTGTACACGGAAAGAACAATTATTTTGCCGCAGACCTGAAAATAATTTTTGTTCAATAATCAAAATAATTTTGTGCAAAAATCAAAGTGATTGCTAGAATATCAAAACGTTTTATAGCAATGCATTCCAACAAATTATTTTGATGATTCAACAAAAAATTATTTTCAGATGATTTTAGCAAAATTTTTAGACCTTTCAACAAAATCGTTCTTTCGGTGTACAACTGTCACATTTATAATTGCCACCATATCTTTTCCTCTGAGTGCATCTCGGCTGCCCTTCGATGTTACAAGCTCGATCGTTTTAACAACGCTTGGACAATGGTTGCTGCGGTATCTCGCGTAATCCGGTTGCTCTCGAACTGTTTGTTAATACGCCGAGATCCGGATCCGATCCGGACCGGCCCTGTCCAAACAAGGGGTGTCGGGGTAAAGGAAACGTAATATTCTTGTTTGACCCTCGCCGGGGTGAGTTTTTGGCATCGGACGTAAGATCGGAGGCAGCGACGTTGTCCGCTCGGCGCCAGAATCGCCAAATACCAAAGCAAGTGGAGGAGTCAGCGTATAAGTCGGCCGGGCCGACGCCGGCTTTTAAAACTCACCCTCCCGGCTCTCCTTCCATCCCCCTTCTCTCTCTTGCTGAGTTAAGTTAATAGAACGCACCACCGCAAACGGGAGAGTTTCGGTACCGTTTTCGATTGCAGGACTCGCCGCTCCACCGAGCATATCGATATTTAAGGATATCGGGCAGCTGTGGGAGAGGAGTCCACCTAGCCGCGAATAAATCCGAAGTTACGACGACTTTCTCGGAGAGGAGTTAACGGTTATCGCGGCCGTTGGATTTGCGTAATTTATTTGGCAAAACTGCGAAATCGGATAAATGAGTTTACATAACTTCTCATCACGCGTTTGAGAGAAAATAATTAGCACTTAACATTTATTTACTTAAATAACAATATGAAGAAAAGATATATGGCTTCCCAGACCGCGTAAATAATCATAACTATATAAGCATTCGTTTGGTGGTTGTTTTATTAACGTTTGGTAGTCCATCTCGATGATTGGTAGTCAAAATTATAAATAATAATATGAAAAAAAGACATATTCATGTGAACTTACAACTTTGACTACCATTCATCGGGAATGGAATCTGCCAAATATTACCAAACGACCACCAATCGAATGGTCATTAGAGAATTTTCAATAACGGGGCCAACTTCATACAAAATTTCAGATCTTTCAACAAAATCATTCTTTCCGTACTAATTATTTTCTCTCAAACGCGGAAAGCCATATTTTGCGAAAGGAGGGGCTAACTTCACGCGCGCATTTTTTTTCGTATTGTTATTTACAACTGTGATTATCATTCATCGGGAATGAACTACCAAATACTACCAAACGACCATCAATCGAGTGGTAATAGTCGTTAATGGAGTTTCAGTAGTAAGGAAGCCAACTTCATACAGCTGAAATTTTGCTGGATAGATCTGAAATTAATTCTTTTAAACTATCAAAAAATTTTTGGAATATCAAAAAACCTTTATATTTTAGCAACCATATTTTTGCGCTTCCAATACAATTTTTGTTATAGCCTAACAAAATTTATTCTCAGATCTGTATTAGCAAAAATGTTAAATCTTTCAACAAAAAATAGTTTTACAAAACGTTTCTCTATTATCTTATCCGTTAAACTCGTAATGATTATTATAACTGCAATAATTAACAATTGCAGTAACGCGTGTTTTCAACGTTGGAGTCCGCGTTTCTTGTTTCCTCCCGACCGTGAAACGGAATACCGCAATATAATCGGACAAGATGACACGATGCAATTTCAGGGAAATAAAACTTTGGTATGTATTCGTATATAAAATAACTTTTAAGCCTCCTTCTTGAACCTCCTTCGCGAACAACGGGAACAGTCAGCGTGAGTTGCAGGCAAGCGGGGCTTTCATGCCGGAATAAAAGGTCCTCGGTTATTGCCTGCTTATTGCGCTGTTTTGCATGCCGCCGCGTCTAGGAATCGCATTTCTTACGTGAAGTGTGCACCGGGGCGCGCGGGCCCTCTTCCTCCCCCTCGCCGCCGCTGCCGTCGTCGCGTTGCCGACGACAACATAACGACGTCGAGACGGGATCCTTTACAGGCATTCCTCCCCGTTACTCCCGAATCCGCGAATCCTCGCGTTATTTGTACGACCTTTTCTCTCAGTGTAAAGAGCATTTGAAAGTCTGAATTCCAAACGACGATGCGCCGCGGAGAAAGGATTTCACGGGTGTCCAAGGATCTTTGTTAAAGATGAAAGAAACGGCAGCTGGGCGGAAGATCGTTGATGATGTAAAAGAAAAGAAAATGAATTCCCGTGCCACATCGTTCCATTTCTATAACTACTTATACAGAGTGGGCCAAAGAAACGGAAAATTTTTCCCTGCATGTAATTAAAATTAATTGAAGTTTTTATTTTACCCCTTTACGTTTTCCCGTTTCCTTCGCCTACCTTGTACAAAGATTATCGTACTCATTACGATAATTGCATCGTGATTATTGATAAAACTAATGATAAGAGCGAATCCCCGTGTTTATCACGCGGGCAAAAACGAATCCGTACTTCAAGAAGGAGTCCGAGTGCCGGCCGAAGTTGATCCTTTAAACGGAGCTAATACTCCTCCAGTTTGACGCTAACGCGTTAATATCCATTACATCGGGTGCAACGTTTGCTCGTTAATTGATGCAATTTGCAATTTCCACGAGGAGCGTGTAAACGGCGCCGGCATTCGCCCCGATCGCCGGTCGCTCTCTATCGCCGCGCCGGTCGAAAGAGGAAACCGGCGATTAAGGCGCTTTCGCGATGAAGTAAATGGCTGTTGCGAAGATAAGCGCAAACTCCTAAGTCTCCCGTTATGATAGCGAAACGCGCGCGAGGCGCGCGCCTCATTAATTCGCCTAATGGTGCAGCTAACTAATACTGATTAGAGTCTGCGGTTCACGTGGACGTTTTCATTATTTATGCAGAGAGAGAGAGAGAGAGAGAGAGAGAGAGAGAGAGAGAGAGAGATGATTACACGCGCGAGAAGGCTGCGACGTATATCAACTCCTTGTAACGCGACTGAGTAATCGCGTTAAAAATCGCTTTGCAGTTCTCCAGAAACAGAGTATCTCGGCTAAGCACGAAAGAGAATGGGTCTAAAGATATCTTTAGAAAATAATTCAAGACGTATAATGTTTTTCGTCGTTATGCTTTAATTCAGATAATATATTAAAATAAACTGACTTTTGCATGAAAACGGTATTGTTACGTGAATGATAAAATTATACAGAATTTAATTTTAATTTTGTACTATTTAATTTGACAAGCTCTAAATAAATATAATTATAATTGCTATTATGTGAAATTATTGCGTAAAGAAGAATGTATGCTCCATTTAATATATATTCATCGGTAGTCTCAACACACATGACTGCGTCGTAGTGTTTTCCTTATACCTCCTTTGGGAATCACGGAAATCTTGACGAGATGTAAAAGAGGGGTGTATAGCGTTTATATGCGTAATGTACGGACGAATGGCGGTGCTTTATGAATAATTTCGAGGATAAGAAACAAGCGGACGGTGTATTCCTGCAGGATGATTATTACCACGAACAAGAAGAGCTGTTTATCGCATAGAAGCAGCAATGTCAGTGCAACGCGCCCGAGCAAGTGTCGCGTTGTTGCGTTTTCCACCTGCGGAATTCGCACGTGCATTTCCTACGTACCAATGTCGTCGTCGTCGTCGTCGTCGTCGTCGTTTAAAATCGCTTTCACGCTCCACTAATTCACCCCTGCACGAAGGCTCCTCCATCCGTTGTTCGGAACGCGCCAAGCGCACGGCTCGCAGTTTTATCTCGGTCTTGAATAATGAAGAACGGTCGCACCGCAGAAGTAATTCCGTCCGGTTTCGGACGGAGAACGACGCTTATTAAGTCGCAATAAGTGCGGTCTTAACGACGTCGGCGCTCTCGGGAGGGGGAAGGACTAATTCCCGCTTTTTGTCCGCGGCAGGGAACGCGCGAATCATCACCCTTCAGCGAGCCTTCGCGATGACGTCGTCAGCAAACGTCGCTCGGGAGGAGTCAGCAAAAAATTTTGCACACTCCGCCGGGAATCTTGAAAGCGCACGGAAGAGCGCGCTTTAGATGAATATGAAGTCCTTTAATAATTTTTGTGATATGCTGCAGTAATATAAAAATTAATTGCAAAATGACTTCTACTACATGGAAAGAACGATTTTGCTGGAAGGTTTAAAAATTTTGCTCAATACTGCAGATCTGAAAATAATTCCTGCTGGATTAACAAAATAATTTTGTTGGAAAATCAAACTGATTGGTAGAATATCAAAACGTTTTACAGCAATGCTTATCATTTTTTGAGTTTTGAGTGATAAAAAATATCAAAACTTTTTGCTCTGAGCTCTGCAAAAAACATCGATAATTTTGAGTAATTATACCTTACACTTGTATTATACGGATTAATTTCGAGATCAAACAAAAACTATCACAAGGATATTCTCAATAACGCGAGAACTACTTCTGGGAAGTTTCTAAGACAAAAATGAAACGGCAGCAGACGTTTGAATACGCGATTTTCTTACGAGACCGACTTCGCATATACGGTCATTGTTCGTTGCCGCCGATCGATAACGCCTCCGTGGTTAAAGTCCGCGGGTACAAGAACGAGACTGCCCGTCCCGTGTCGCGACGCGTGGTGAAATTCTATCAGCTCTCTCCCTAAGAATGGGCGCGAGATTGCCTCTACATGGAATAATTCACTCTTGGTATCGTCGGATGGCGAGGTACGCCGCGCCGGCCTCTTCCGTCGTGCGGAGAGATTTTAAACTTTTCTATCCTCGCGTGCGCGGAGAACAGCGATATGGCGAAGTTCCTACGGTCTAGACGAATCCTCGCCTCGGCGTGAGGATAATCCGATACGGCTTGCCGGGAATGTAATTTACTCGAGCGGGGGTAGGGAAAGGCCCCGCGCGCGCGCGCGCGCGTCACCGTCGAACCTCTTTATTCCCCCCTCGTCGTCCCCCTAACCGCCAATCCGCCACGGGTACATCCTCCCGGTCTCTCGCGGACACATTTTCCAGACTGTATTAGATTCTCCTCCCGGGAGTTTTGTAAATACAATATCTTGTTCGCGGCAAAATGGCAAATGATCCAATAATTCTCCCCAGACGTGTATCGAATAAGGTCCCCTTAACAAATTATATTGTTACTCCGTCGAAGAGATTGTCTATCATGTGATGCATTTTATAATTTTTGAAGGCAACGGACATTTGTCTTATATAAATTTTTTATATGACAAATTAAAACAAATCATTATCTATTTTTTTTCAAATAAAAATACAGCTTAATTTTTAATTTTATTAACTCACATTAACATTCACCATTAAAGTCTCAATATAATTTATATATATTTGTTGAAATGTAATGTCTCTCTCTCTCTCTTTCTCTCTCTCTCTTTCATTCGCATAAATTATAATTATTTCCTACATGTAATGAATCTTACTGAGCACTTATTAATAACGATGTGGAATAATTATATCCTCTTCGGTAAATATGATCCAGCCGACGCACGCGTATAGCGCGATCCGCGGGATTAATGAGATCGGCAGCTATCCAAAGCCCCATCTAAATTACACGCTTGGAAAAACGCCAGGATAAATGAAGTCAACGAAAGAGACGACGACGGTCGCGCGATAAGCAAGCGGGAGTCGCCCGACCGGTCCGCCCGACGGGCGCATTCGATCTCGCCGCGATCAGCAGCAGGTCGGTTCTCTCGATTTCCGCGGAACCGCCGCGCTTAATTTCGGCAGAAGAATTACGAATTAGATTTAACCCGTCGCGACGGGCGGCTGCAATTTATCGCGGCTTACATACACATACCGCGCGCCGCGGCGCCGACAACGTTCGTGACTGGAAAAGTATCAGGTGGATTTGTGGAAACGCGGCGGAACGTCCAGCCCCGGATTACTTATACGTTTGCTCGGTGAATAATTAGCCGTTGTGTGTCCCGAAAAAGAAACGGAGAAATGGGACGAAAAAAAAACTATGTATCCTGTTCTCCCGCGCGATAATTAATTTTGTCCGACCGCCTACGGCGTCTTACGCGGTTCCCACAATTCTAATCGCGCTGCACGGAATCGTGCAAGTTTCTCGTTTAATAAAAGGTAACCGAAGAAACATTTGTACAAGTTAACATTAATTGCGTAATTATTTACATCGAAACATATTTTTCGCAATAAATTCTTTACTTTAAGATGTCTATTTATAGCATAATTATCAATTCAATTTAATTTATATAATATTACGGTTTCAGCTTCAATTTATGATTGCGTTTCAAGTGCAGTGCGGCGCAGTTTGCGGAACTGGAAAATGTATTTACATAAAATTATTAGAATTAATATTATTAAGCATCAAGATCCTCGACCGTATTTCGCGCTTCTTTATCTGTATTCTCTATCTGTATTATTTACATCGAACAATTTTGACGTAATTGCAATTAAATTAAGCAATTAGTAATTAAAAATGTTAATTACGTTATTATTCACGACGAAAAATTTCGTCACTCGCAATCAGCGCAGAACAAGTTTCCCCTCCGTTGTTACATATCATTAGAATAAAATTACAGTCATGTAATTTAAGTGAAATTCACAGCAGGATTTCCATATTCCACGGTGTGTACACGCGCGCGCACGCGCGCGCTCTTGTATTGTAATTAAAACCCCATAGAAATGGTACATGCGATTTGTACCGACCGGTGAAAAGCGGCGTATATATTTATCATCAAATTATATGCCAACCCCTCTCATATATGTATAAAAGACCAATCAACCTATCGTTCAATCCGCACTCTCGCATCCTGCGAAGCGAGATACACAAAGGGACACGACAAAGGATCGCAAAGCGCCACGAGCGTCCGTCCGGATCGTGCACGCAGCTGCGAAAAGCGGCGTCCGTGATGCCGCAACGACGGCGGGGATGATGCGAGGAAAATCGACGGAAGGAGGGGGGGGGGACCATGCCTTCGACTTCCGACTTACGATCGCGTGATGCGCGATAAATAATTCGAGATCCGCTCGCGGCAGTCCGTTCGCGGAAAACGCGTAAATCATACGAAATTACACGGGCGACGACGACCGAGGGGATGATCTCCGCCCACCCTTGTTCGCCCGCGCTTGTTTTTGGTCGTGATATTTCACAGTCTTGCGAGAAAGGGGGAGGGGGGGGTGGGCGCGGAAAAGGGCACGTCAGAAGCACGGCCATCGTGTCCCTATCATCCACATCCCATTGCGAAAGGTCCGTCTTAGCAGGCGAGACGAGACGTACTCTCCTTTCTGCTGCCCGACTCCGGCAACGTGGAAGTGGATTAAAATGCGGACGCGGTTCGGAATATAACGGACTCCGCCGTCGGTCGGTCTCTGCATATATGTATACGCGCGCGCGATCTTTTCATCTCGATGGAAACGTCGAGGTAATCGCGAATGCTTTATGCCGGAAATTGCGCGGCGGGAAATGAAGTGCGGTTATAAGTATATGTACGTACATATATACTCGGCTGTATCTGCAATAATGAAATATCGCGTAAAATGCAAAAATGTCGCAGGTTTTTCTCGTGTTTTAACGTTGTTCGCCGCGCGAATATGTGAAACTTTATTATGACGCGACAGCGTTACCGTTGTTACGCGGTAATCTTTTTTTCAGCAAGAAATTATTTCCTGCATGCTTTGAGGAAAGAGTTTAATGTTAATCAGACTTGAATTACATTTGAATATCTCAATCTCGCTGTTTATGATAATAATTTCATACGGCGTAATCTTCTGTCTGCGACAGATGAGTTTTATACTCGATAGATTAAGTAAATATTCCCCAAAAAATAAATATTTATAAAGTTGTAAGCGTAATGAGAGAAAATTGCGTACGCAGGTAAGTACTTGGGCATCGCTCAACGTTGATATCATAAAATATGAAATAATTAAATTAATGTAATAATAGCTCATTATATAATTATATATATATATATATATATATATATATATATATATATATGATGTAACTCCTAAAGATATCGATGACTATCTCTAAAGTGCCTCAGATAATTAAGTCAGGACGATCCAAGTAATTTCGCACTATCGGCAATGCCAATCAGTAACAACGCGTCGAACGGCCCGACGGATATTGCGAAGATCATGGTGGATAACGGGATAAATCGGTCGGTGGCGTTAGGCGCCACGCTGGAAGTGACATAACGCGAATAAACCGTGCGACAGGAGAGAAACGTGATTACGTGAGGGGCGGAGAGACGCACTCGGCCTTCTCTATCTCGGGGGGGGGGGAGGGGAGGGCCAGGGAGAGTTCCTGCAGTCTACGGGGGTCTGGTTTACGAGGGTCGTCGTTATCTGATACGGCAAAACGGCACTGAATGCCACCGCAGAGAGCAGCGTGGCAGCCAGCCGCGCGGATCTGCAGGTCCGAACCGAAACCACCACCACCACCACCACCATCGGACCGTCCTCGCGAGTCCTGCAGTCTCGTTCCGGCGAGAGCGGGGCGAAGTTAAACGGATCGGCGACTCCGTGCAAGACAAAGACTGTAGTTTTCAAGTGCCTTCGACCGCGCGAATAGAGCTACCGCCCGGAGTTCGATCGAGTTGGCTACTCTCCCGGTTCCGGACCGATGGTAATTTATTTTACCGCCACTACTCTAATCTCCTTTCCGAGGCGGAGGAGGCAAGCGTATGCGGGATAAAAATTTCAGCCGCGCGGAAATGCGATAAGCCTTTGACATTTTTATTAAACAATTTTATTAAAATTTTCAGTAGCTATTTGTATCCGATCTATGCTTACGTCACAGCAATATTTGATTTAAAGTAATCATGTAATCGCCGTTATTAAAATTAAGTTACCCAATTCCACGTGCTAATGTCTATCAAAATGCCTATTCGATATTTTTACAAATTTGTCTATCAACTTTATCAAGTTTTTATCTCTACGACTTGTGCCAATGGTTTCCATAAAATACATTGAAAATGATTTATATCTTTCGAAATATCTTTTGATGAGTATGATTAGTATTCAAGCATGCTCCTATAGCTGAGACGCGTCGTCGATTTTTCGCTTTTACTGGAACGAGTTTGTCATCCTGCGAATATTCTGCATAAAGTAAATACCAAGGTAAATACCTTGTTTATCTGTCGCTGCAACTTTGTGATCGTCGCTCGATCTCGTTGAGCCGCGATGCGTTCCGCCAGCAGCGCTTGCTCCAGCTCTTGCACTCGCTCCTCTAAACTCTCCTGCAACAACAAAAAACAAAATGTTAGTAACAAAATAAATAAGATGTCAGAATTGTATAAATATTATTATTCATGCAATAAGTAATGATATTTATTATTATATTTATTATATCAAGATTCAGCCTCGACCGTACTTGGCGCTTCTATATATACTTATTTGTGTTTTATTATACACATTTACCGCAATATGCAGACAAGGGTTTTATATGTTTACCACGTGTGTAAACAGTATAAAAATAATCGAATGGTATGTACGCAAATTAGAATCGCTTGTGTGCCGAGAAAATGGTACGTAACTCGCGTATAGCGATCGCATGGCGCCGTTACACCGATTTCCAATTAACTTCTCGTCGAGCGACGCAATTCCGAAGTCCGTCCGTAACTTTCGACGGGGATATCCCCGAACGTAATTCCCGTTACCTGAGTTTTAAGCTGCCTTAACAGGGGCTTAAACTTCAAGGAGAGAGAGATCACACTCTCCTCCGTATACTTGGAGATTACGCGCCGATGCACGTCGGAGAGTCGGATCCCGAAAGCGAGAAACCTTGTCGGGTCCGGTCGATTCTTGTCTGCTCTGCGGCTCGCCAAGAAAGACATCGATGCTCCCAAGTAACCTTGAAGTGGCCGCAAAATAAAGTCGACCCCAGCGCGCGATTAACTTTCATTTAAATTCAATTTGAGAATTTCGTATCTCATTTCACAATAATTATAATTTAATGTCATTGAAGCCACAAAAAACTACGTTTAGAATTTTAATTCGAGACTAATGATTTTTCAAGTAAAAATAAGTCGACCCCAAAATATCGATTCAGTAATTGCTTATTTAATGTTTCAAGACAACCAACTCAAAGATTAATTATTAATGGCACTTTCATTTTAAATCCTTACAGTCAATATTGGTCTCTCGAAAAATTATCCAAGAGTTTCATTAATGTTTCAAGAGTCTTGATTAATGAAAGATCACGAGACATTCATTCGTTTGAATTGGAGCTCGTCCAACGGGCACAGAAAGATTCAACCTTTTCAGCTTCCACCGCAATCTTCGCGACAATCTTGGCGACGCCGCCGTAGCCGTGCCCGAATTGATTTACATCCTTCGTAAGGCATTTCTGATTATCAGCGACGGTTATTGGGGCCGCGCCGCCGCGCCGGGGCGGAATGATAATGAGCGAGGACCTTCCCTTGGTCTACAGGGACTATTGGTCGCGATTTGACCGTAAGTATTGGGCCGCGATCTATTAGATTCGAGGCAACGCCGACTCGGCGTCGGCGCTGTGGCCCCCTTCCTCCTCCTCCTCCTCGTCGTCGTTCTCGATTCCTTCTCGTACACGCGGACGCATTCGTATGCGGGGGCACGTAGCCGCAATTCACCCTACCCGAACCCCTTTCTCGGCCACCGCCGATGTGCCGCGCCGACAACGCGCCAGCCATTGTTTGCCGCGAACGCTGGGCTCTCTCGTCCCGCACGCAGCAACTGCGGGGACACTTTACTTTTAAATCCGCACCGTCGCGAAAGGGAAAATTTCTCTCGGCCGTGCTTCCGAAAGAGGCTTGCGAATCACGCGGAAATTTAAAGTGTGCCTTTCAACAAAAGCAAATGTCAAAAATCTCTCGCGCTAACAGACAAGTTTCGGTACGTTAAGCGACAAGAGATAATAATCATTACCTCCGAATTCTCGAAATTTTTCGCGCGATAAAGCATAGTGTAAATAGTAATCGCAAATATAAATTTAATTAAGAATTGTATAATGCACACATTGCGGCTATGCACTACCCCCCCCCCCCGTGTAAGGTAACTCGACGTGATGGATGATCAAAAGGAAAGAAAACCGCGAAATGGATTGCGTCCCGCGCTCTGAAATATATCACGTCCCGAATAATTAAGAAACTGCGTGGCGGAAGAGCGTAAGGCCTTTCGTGACGCGAAGTCATTCTTTCGCCCGAAGGAAAATGTTGCAAGTCCGCTAGATCGGTATGCAAGATCTCTCGCTCTCTCTCTCTCTCTACTGTTGGAAACTCAAGATCGGATGTTTGGCTGCTTTGCTCTACCGAGCCGGACATTACAAATGATAAGAAAATGTACGAAACATGTCCCGATATTGATTCAACGATAAGAGATTTTAAATATGTAGCAGCGGCGGTGTGGAATTAATGAAGGGCATTCCGAATGAGAGATCCACGATACACGGGGACTGTATCGATTGCGGCCCGCTATCGCGCGAGCGATTAAAATTCCTCTCTCGTGCAACGTCGCGCCGACTTTATTATTGTCGCTGCCCGTTTTACTCTGGCGTTCTCCAAGGATTTACGGCCACCCCGCGCGCCCAAAGAGCATAATCGATATTCGATAACTCTTGAATCGCTCGTGAGAAAGAGAGAGAAGGACCTGCCCGAGAAAAATAATCCACGGCGATAAATCATCCGTTAAGACGTGGCGGCGTTTTATTAACGTTAACGTTCTGTCACGCTAAGCAAACGTCACTTGGTGTACACTTGTTTATTTTCAGCTCGAATCAAACAGCTCTCGTAAAATCCACCTGTCGATGGAACGAAACGATCGCCTTGGCCGTTCGCGATCAATTAAACTGTAGCTGCTATTTTTTTTTCCACAAAGTTGATGCAGCGAATGTATTATACAAGTCGGAATAATTCACTCGCATTTGTGTCAAGAGCAAAAAACAATCAGACGAGCGAAGGGAATCGCAAAACGACGGTAAACGAATCCCATGATCGACGATTCCACGGTAAAGTAAATTATAAATTGTACATTTTATACTCGCCCGTATACAGTGATACGTTTCAAACGACCCGTGTTAAACGATCTATTTGTAACGTGATATTATAAAATAAATACTGATATCATGTATCTTTTATCGCATCATTATTCGCCCATTCAGCAAAACGGTATTAATTATATCGTATCATTTTGAAGCCGAAGCCGAATTAAATATCGGCTGAATTCATAATCGGTATCACGTGTCGTTGCGAAATATTCATTCGCCCGCTCATCCGGGCTATAATCCGATTACGGGAATTATTTATTTCGCGATATTACGCGCGGCCGCGGGTACAAACATCAATAAATCAAGACCGCGAGAGATGTCGGAGAAAGAGAGAGAGAGAGAGAGCCTCTCGCGTGTCGCCGCAAATATTCCTCGGTCATTTAGCAAAACGCTCTTATCTCCTTCATCCCTTCGCGTCGAGGCCTGCAATTATTACGGAGCGCCGGCCGACCGGAGCGCTCTCCGTGCATAACCAGTTCAGCCCTCAGCCCTGCGTGTAGGACGCGGGGGCCAACGAAGGGCTTGCGAGGGGTCGAGGGGCACGGCGAGGCCGGTATACATGTCCGAGGATCCGTAGAATTAGCGCGGGGACTTCCGGGACGTCATTTAAAGCGCGCGCCGCGATGAACCCACTCTATATGCAGAGATTCCGTTAAATTGCAAACGCCCGCTTCGCCCCACCTCCCCTCCCACCAGCCAGCCCCCGTCGAAAGGGTGGTCCCCGATGGGGAAGGGTTAAGGTATTGCCCTGCCGGCGACGTGTAATCAGGCCCGACTGACTCTTGAACGCCATCAGAGCGCTGCGTCTCTGCGACCTCCTTTCCGGGACACGGCGAGAGCGTGACGGAAGATCCGTCCGCGTTAATTTCGACGCGATTAACTGCGACGGGACTTTAATCACCGGAAGTAAACACGAGTTCGTTCGAGTAACGTAAGTCGAGTTATCCTCGCGTCAAGATCGGTCTAAGTCGTTAGTCGAGATTGAAACGTGATTGACAATTATGAGTAAACAGCAACGAAATTAATTCTTACGGCAATAATCGGATATAGTCGAGTGAAAGGAATTAAATGTGTGCTGTTGAGATTCCTTCGCGAATTGAAACTAGGGCGACAAATCGACGCGTGAACACACGCGTCTTCCACGCGAATTCCGCGCAAGACAATCCCATCTCTCTCTCCCGAGAGTTTTCACGGCGCGCGCGCGCGCGCCCGTCCTGATACGTCTCTCTTTTCCGCACTGAATTATGGTCGTGATTTCCGGCGAGATGGACCTTCCGGCCTGGCAGAGGTCCAGTACTTCGCCGAAAGTGCGCGGATAAATCAAACGCGTTTTTCGGGCTGCCGCCGCCACCAAGGCGTTAGTTTATTGCCATGTAAATCATCGGCGCCGCGGCGCCGCGGCCGGCCGTCGATAGAAAAATACATTCCGCCCGTTCCGCTCCTATAGGCCGCGACAAAGTAGCGAGTCTCATCGAAGCGTATGTAATAGATACGAATTTCGCCAGAAATAATATTGATACTTGAAGGTGAACGCGTATTCCGAGAATTGTCGTTTTTTCATATTGAATATTATCTTGGAACCTTGCCAGTATTCCATCATATCGCCAGATTTATTGCGATTATTCGTCACAAATGTAATCATGCTTGTTTTCTTATACGTTCCGGAGAAGATTCTTAGAAACATAACATATTATTTACAAAATTATAAAGTCTCGTCGATCGAAATATCTTCAAAGCAAAAACTTCCGATTTTTAATATATTAATATTATTGAAAAAGCTTATATAAAAAAGAGTCTTGCAGTACAAAATCGACATTAATATATTGTAAATAAACTGATGCAGTTTGTTGACTGCAACTGAAGAGTCCTAATTAAAAGAGTCACATATATAGCATCATTGCGAGTAGATTCCACGCGTTATTTCTCAAATATCACAACGTTTCACGGCTCGCAATTCATCCAAAGAATTGTCTCGCTTCTCCTTGTAATTTCTGGAACAATCTGTAGCAGGCGACTCCGTGTATCGACTCCAATGCTTAGCCGGTCGCTTCGAGGGCGCGTTATATCGCGTTTTATTGCCGTGGCGTGCGGATGGCATGTACTTTATAGAAGTAATAGTGACGGAATTTATAGGCGAAAGTCTTATGACATTTCCCTTCCGTGCGACATAAGCTTTATCGACACGTTATTATCTTTATTTACTCCGCGCGCGCCGCGCGCGTGCGCGCACGAATCCAGATTTCATTTCAGATATTTATGGACCTGTCCCGCGTCGTTTCTCTCGCGCGTTCTCCATCAGCGTCCTCGTCGTTTTAATGATCGCTCTGCCCGATTGCGTCTACCGTCCGCGTCATTGTTATCGCACAATAACATTCGCGAGAGCGAATGCCGATCGAGAAATCGCCTCGTTTGAAATTAATCTGGGTCGCGCGAAAAATGAATTTAGCCGTTTAACGGCAAGGAATACTCGGATTGAATATTTCTTTTCCTTGTTGAATGTTAAGAGTTCGCATTTCTGCACATCGAAAAACTTATCTTATTGTAAACCATAAATCTAATGTACTTTTCTTTTATAATAGTACAGATTTGATTGATAATGTAATACAATAGTATAGATTACGTAAGTGATTTATGTACCTGTATAATTACGTAAAATATACTATAGATCTAAAAATGTTCTAAAAGCAGGTATGAGTATATCTTTGATAGGCGTTCTATTACAGACTTCTATCGATTTTTTTACGCTTTTGTAACTTGCTCATATTTCATATAAGTGTTACAACTTGCCCCCCCCTGTTACTTTTAACCCTAGTCTCCCAGTACTTTAGATAAAGGGATGTGTGTAAGCAATTTCGCGAGCTTCATTTAACAACGTTCGTAAATTCATCGTAATATGGTTCAGGTCAAATTTTTTTTGCCGGCGCTAAATTCCTCCGGGATCCTCGTCGTCGTCGCCGCCGCCTCTATCGCCACTTTCGAGGCACTCCGCGCATAAATTCACGTTGAGCCCATTTTTTTTCTGGCTCCTTTCCGCACGCGAGGCTTCGCTTTATAAAGAAGTTGCGGGAGCGTTGTCAAAGAGCGCGCCCGGGAGAATTGATTCCCTCGAAAGATGAGGCCGAAAGGGGTGGCGAGGGACGTCGCGGAAGTATCAGGAGGAGCTGAAGATTAGGAGACATCGGGGGAAGGAGGGGGGAGGGAGGACAACGATGAGGGAGAAACTGTCTTACCCTCGATACGCTTTTACCTCCGTCGCGGAACGGAGACATTTTAATTTACGGTCTCTCTCGTCGATATCGCGCCACCGCCGATCCATTTCAACGCGGCGAGGTCCCAACGCTTCCTCCTCTTACCTTCCTCGAATTCATATTGTCATGCTCAAAGAAACGAGAGCAACGGGGGGTACTCCTTAAGAAGGGAAATAAAAGAAATGGTGCGCGTGCGCGCGATCTCCTCCAGTCCGATGGGCCGCAAATTTCTTTTCGATTAGAATTCGCTACTTGGTTGATTCGCCTGTGAAATGCAATTAAAATGAATTGTGTGCTTCGGGAGAACGCATTAAAAAGACAAAATGCGTATTTTTTTTTCAAGTAAAACCTGAATTAATCGATGCGTTGTCGTCAACGTTATTCCAATTTATTCAGATTTTTTACGTCCGTTCGCGAGATTTCGAATCAGACGGTCAAAGAATTTCATTATAATTTTGATTATGTATGAAGTATCTAAAATTATGTGTGAGGCGTACAGAATAATTACAGAATAATTAAATAATTATCATTTCGTTTATAAATTTAATATAATTTATTTAATTTATTTGCATTGGTAAAGGGTAGAAATTTATACGAAAGTATTTCAAATGTTATATTATAATACAATATTGCATTCATTAATTGCTTCCTTCTTTAAATATTAAGTACCAATGTATTTTGTAAGCATAACACTTCATGGCAATATTTACTATATTATATTTGCCTGATCAGAGAATTTCCGTACGTCGCGTGTGCATGTCGAGGTGAAATTTCGGAAAAACGGTTAACGCGAAACGTAAATTCTGTTCCCGTCGAACAGGAGTGAAATGGGGAACGAGAGCTCGAACAGTTAACAGTTAACGCTGAAGGCGATGTTTTATCGAGGACATCGATCTCTTTTCGCCCCCTCGAGATATCCTCGCCGTGTCCTGCCCGATTATCCTGGCCAGTCGATGTGTCGCGTATAAAAAGGGATTCGACGGCGCGGCGGTGAACGAAATTCGAAGGGTGGTGTACCTTTAAGGTGTGCAAGCCTGCCGCGGTGTCGGAGGACGAAGAACAATGGGCGCCGGATAAAGGGGTGCGAGGTCGGCTCAGAGAGAGATGACGGAGGGGAGCAGGGGAGGGACGGGTGCTCAGACTTCCCCGCGGTGGACGAGAGACGCGGAAGAGAAAGGGTGGCTTCGAGAGAGCTCGAAGGGTGGCTAATAGAAACGAAGGGCCCGTCTGTCGTCGAGGAACAAAGCCGTACAGGTGCTATCGATGAAAGATCGCAGTACAAAAAAAAGGTAGAAAGAAGGTTGAAGATCGATATCAAATTGGTCGCTCGATCAGAAAGCGTGACTTCGTCCTGAAAGCGTCCTTTCTCGGTCTCGGAAGTATCTTTTCCTGTTACATTTAAAATAAAAAAAGAATTTTAGAAATGTTAAATTGTAATAAAATATACTTACAATTTAAACAGAAAAAGAATTAAATAATATTCTTTATTGCAAACAATCACGTACAAAAAATCTCAGTTAAAAATAACGTTATGTTTAACGTGATAATTATAGGTAATGTTCAAGAGAGGTGCTAATTATGTGACCCAATCAAATCTCATTCAGAGAAACGTTGACTATTTTTATGCGCGTCACTCATATATTGGATATAAATACATTCGATGATACGGAACAAATCGCTAACAGGATTTTCTTCTCGAACGAGGGGTAGAAGATGATAATTTAACTACACCCCTGTAATCTGTGTAGACGGCTTCGAGGAATCCTATGAAGCTGCGAAATGCGAGAGATCGCAGATGAACGAGATGAACGAGGAGATCCGAACGGTGGCACGCCCAGTATTCGAAATAAGAAAATACCCTCGAATTCCCGAAAGTCTGGGGTGAAAAACAGGGAAGGAGGACGGGGTCGAACGAATAAGAAATGAGTGTGCATTCCTCGATCGGCCGATATATTTGCCTAAAGCAGGACGAGCGAGATTTTTCTTCCGACGATTCCGCGATTATTGCCAGACGACGAGACAGAGTCTTACGAGAGGGACGATTATCTCTAAATTGTGAAATTGAAGATTTGCAATTTTGCCAGTTTAATTATAATAATTGCATTCTTTGGAAAATATTAAAATCATATAGGTTTATTGGAGCCAGCTATACAAAATTGCCGAATTTATTTACGCTTATTTTATTATTATTTAAATTTATATCTTAATTATATTTTTGATAAAAAATTAAAATAATTGTAAAATTAATGGATAATTAATGACGATAATTTGACATCAATCGTGCACTAAATCGTCATGAAATAAAATCAATATATGTACGATGAAAACTTGCAGCATTCGAATTGTTCGTTAATGCTTGTATGAAAATGACGATTATCTACCTGGCGGCCATCCTGCTGTTCACCTGAACGAGACACGTGTCGTCGCACTTGGTTGCATTCGAAATCTGGCAAGTCGCGTTATCGTTTCTCGAGAACGAAGCCCTTAAGCTCTCTTAAGCGGGTATACATTTCGTGTGTCGCGGGAGATAAGTCGGCCACCGGCTTTTATACGCAAATTAGGTGCCAAAAATACAGTCCCCGACAGTACTTTATTAGGGACATTTTCGTGCAAACGCGGAGAATCGAAATACAAATAACGAGGGAAAGATTTAATGAACGGAATCTGCTGCATTTTATTATAACTCGAAATCCATTGATATTGTATCAAATCAATTTGGTGAAATCAAAATATGTTTCTGTAATATCGCGTATTATGACTAATTTCTTCCAAAGAGAAAGAAAGAGAGAGAGAGAGAGAGAGAGAGAGAGAGAGAAATTCAGAGATGTAATCGACGTATAACAAATCTGGCTCGGTATCACTAAATAATAAAAATAATATATGCAAATCGTTTTAATAATTACAATACGTCCGATAGAAATAATAGAGGAAAAATTACGCTACAGTCGTAATTCCAGGTTGCAATCCCGCTTTGACGTTTAATAATGAAATCCTTGTTCAATCGCAGACATCTTTAAATAGATCATCCCGCGCGCACAGATGTGCGTTATCCGCGAAAAGAGTAAAAGCGAAATAATCACGTGGCACGGAAGATTGCGTTTTTATTTAAATCCCATTCGCGGTGGCGTTTCCCCGCGACTCGCAATATAACGGAGGGAGAAATATTCATCCGGCGAGAATTAATCCCGAGGAAAAAAAAAGAATTACATATTCGCGCTAGACTTCCTGCACTGCGTGTGGGTGTGCGTACACGTGTTCTCCTCGCGACGTCGCTGACTGTTCGCGAATGATAAAGCGGTTTCTCTCCAGCCGGATAGAACGAGTGTGTGTATCCGCTGCAGCAATCGATCTCGCGACGAGATTCTCACACGCGCGAATTCTTTCCCGGCATTCGGATCGTATTCCAGATAGGTCAATGGCATTGATCGCAATATCGCGTATCCGCCTTGGGCGTTGCATCGCGTGGGACGGATAAGTAAAGCCTGCATGACTGCGCCGAGACGCATCGTCGCACTGGCGGGCAATCGCGCGACTTTTGAAGAAATGAGAAATGCAAATTGAATATATAGCGATTTAAATAGCGAGAGTTACATAATAAGTTAACGTTTAAGCTCTACGAAAAGTTGCATTAATAAAATTAATACTTGCCAAAGAAATTATTAAAAAAATATAGCTATTATTATACATTATATAAAAATTGTATATGTCGAATTATACATTAGAATAGATCGTCATTGATTCTATTCCTTAAAATTCAACAGATTTTATTTCAAATTATCTATTTTTACACATATCATTGTGAATAGCTATAATATTTCTCGTTAAGCCATTCACAAATCATTTTAAGCATTGATCGAACATACTTCCGCCTTTCTATTTTTCTTAGATAACAGTAAATTTCGGATTATCGTATTAGCAGTCGAAAAGTGCTTAAGCTGCACGACGGCGACGATAGGCGATAATATTTCCTTCAATCCGACGTTTATCGACAATCAAATCAGCGTCGTCGTCCTATCGTTACCACGTGCAACAACGATCGCAGAGAGGCGCGAATTGAATTCGCAAATTGCATCTCGCGTAAATTGCCGGGACCGTCTTTAATCCCTCTATCTTGCGCACCTCTCGCCCCGGGGCCTCGATCCTAATAGTCGTAAAGGGTAATTCGTGGATGTCCATCTAGGACGAGCACGTCGTCGCACGGGAATCTGTTACGGTACATTAACTTTAAACATCACCTATTCGGCGAAATCACGGCCGGACATCGTGATATGGCTCTCTCGGCCCTAATCGATAGACACTAAAGGATCACGACGCGATTTACGCGGCTCCCCCGAGCTCCGGACAGCTTTGAATAATTTGTCCATTAACAGCGCCTTTGAACTTGTTTATTGTAACAAAATTTTTCACAGAATGACCATAGATTTTATTAAGTCCATTGTGTAAAATCTCGAAATCGGAAATATAACGAGACACAGCAAGCGTCCTCAATCTAACTTATTTTGCGCCAATTTTCTATTGAAATAAAAAAAAACACAAAAAGAACGATTTTGTTGAAAAGTCTAACAATTTTAAATACAGATACATACAAGTCTAAATACAGATCTGAAAATAATTGTTTGTTGAATCGTCAAAATAATTTGTTGGAATGTTAAAACTGATAAGCATATTACTTAAAACGTTTTGATATTCTAGCAATCACTTTAACTTTCGCACAAAATTATTTTGATTATTGAACAAAAATTATTTTCAGATCTGGATTCAGCAAAATTGTTCTTTCCGTATATGCGTGTGTATATAACTAATTTATACCCAACGTATTCATGCCTTTAGATTTATGCCTAACGTATTTATGCTTCACATATTTATGCCTTCAGGTAATAAAATAATTTTGTCTTTATATATTTCCTGCACAGATTAAGGAGAACTCTTTACAGACATAATCGTTAATGCTTATAGGGAGTTCCGTAATGGCGGCGAAACTTGATACGCATGCCGCTTGATTGAATCTCGTGCCCTTTCAAGTCTTAAGAGGAGCGTTCGGAGGTATCCTCAGGACGAGGACGAGGAGCGTGTCACACGGATTTTTTCCGGCCCATTAAAAGGGAGCGCGCCCGCTTTGAATTCGAGCATCTCAAGTAATTACCAAAGATAATTCGATGAGGGTCTAAAGCCGCCGTGAAGAGGCCAGCGGCGATGAGTACCAAGCGTCGAGATGATGTCGAGAGGATAGGTCGGAGGTCGTCTTGAAAGGAGTTTTGGTGTAAGGAACGCGTCTCGGGATAAAGAGAACAAGAGATCCGGGGAGACAGCGAGAATGGCGTTCGATCGACAATGAGACGAATGGAAACCACTGAAGAGGCGCGTCTCCCTTTCTTCCGAGAGACAATGATTCTGCGCGTATAGTCATCGAAACATTTTTTAAATTACGCCATCCTTTTGCTCGTGCCTCTTACAAATTGTATAGCGAGTTACACATAAAGGGAATATTTTTCTGTATTCGAAAGCGCGCGAGAAACGACTTTCTCGCACGCAGCAGAATGGAAGGCAGGACAAAATAATTCTAGTCATTGCAGCCCAAGTCCTTTGTCCTTCGAACGAACAAAGAGACGATGCGCGGGCGATATCAATGGCGCGCTCGCTGGAAAGTTTACTTTGATTAAAATTGTTTTAATAACACACCGAGATGCTCCGCGCCGTTCGAATAGTTCCGCGATGGCGTGCGGAATTAACATAAAATAATACAGAATGACTGCGCAACGCTTTTCCGACATCTCGGTTGGTCAATATCCGCGTTTTCACGGATTCTCTACATTTTAATCGGAGCTTGATGACCAGACGGAACGATGAAAAAATACTTGTGGAATTTTTCATTTTGCGCCGATTCTCCTATTGATTTTCGTTGTTTTCGTTGCGACATTGATAGGAGAAGCTATTTTCTTTTATATCCAATAAAAAATGTGTGCTACGTAATAATATTAATGCAAATTTTTTTAAAAATATTACTTAGCATTTATTTAATATTAAAGCAATTCAATTTAAAAAAATACACGGAATTAATAATTATTATTATTAATTCCATGAGCTTCAAAGTATTTATTTGTTTTATGGAAAGTGTAAGTATTATTGTACATAAAATTCATTAAAAGAATAAAAAATAGAAATAAATGTTGAACTTATACATCGCAGCATTGCTGCAATAGTGTCATATCTCGAAAATTGACAATTTTGAATTATTCATCACCAGATAAAAGTACATGTCAAAATCCATCTTTTCCAATAAATAACTCAAAATTGTCATTATTCGAGATATGACACTATTGCAGCAATGCCGTGATATATAAAATAAAATAAAATAAAATAAAATAAAAAATGATATAATATTAACGAAAAGAATTTTTCCAAATTCTAAAGGTTATTCCAAAGCAGTTGTTAACTATGCGACTGCCTCTAAATCTGAACGTCATAAAACGCCTTTTCCAACTTGTTGCAAAAAGCGAATATAATACGTGTACGTCCTACCTCGTTGGAACGACCATCAGTCACGTGCATCGAGATTACCGTTCGCGAAGTACGAGAGAGAACCTCCGGCACAGCCTTTTGCCGTTCATTCGAAAAATCCCTTAACTCTCTGCCGCATTCGCGAATTGCATCTTGCGCAGATTAGCATTCGCGACATCGGCCCACTCACGTGGGGAGGCGAGAGAGAGAGAGAGAGAGAGAGAGAGAAAGAGATTGCAGCCGCCGCCCTCCCGTCGTCGAGTCGATCCTAAGGCTCATAAATTAATCCGCAAAGCGTAGAGAGAGCCTCGACGCGGATCTCCACCTCCGCCGTACTCGCGATACTAATCGATTACGTCGAGCGCGCAATTAAATTACGTTCGCAATTATTTCGGCATAATCAATGTTGTACAAGGCGGTATTAATAATTAGAAATCTAAACATCAACGACCGCAGCTAATTAACGATCGCACCCCTAATTGCGTTGCGTTAATTATTTCTCGATAATTATCATGTCAATTATCGTACAAATTATTTAACAATTATCAAGATCACGTTATTACCTCCCTCCGATATTTTTTCGGCAAGCAAATATTGTTCTTAAATTCGTGTCGTAGCATAGATAAACCAAAATTTAAAATTAAAAAATGAGATTCTTTTTTTAGAATATTCTTTTTACAATAATGATATCAAATGCATTTAGACAATGACCTTCGCAAATTTTTGCTTTAACCGAAGACTGAAAATTATCACTTCTCGAATGTGATTTCTCCGAAAATAACGAGTGAGCTCTCTCTGCGATTACTACGAATCCCTTCGAGGTGTTGCTTTTTTTTTATCTCTCGGCGAGAATCCTCCTCGGCTTCTTAATCTTTCTCTCGCTCTTTCTCTCCGCTTCGTTCTTGCGCTTCGACCGTAATAATATCACCGAGCGATCCCGCTCTTCGTGGTGGTCCGCTCGTTAAGAACCGCGTTATTCGGCGACAGCCCGGCACAGGTACGGATTTCGAGGAAAGATTGAGTCGGGGAGAAAAAGAGGAGGTGAAGAAGGAGAAGGAGGAAGTCATTCCGCGCGATTTTCCCCTCGTCACGTCACGGACTGATACACGTCGCGCGCGATTTCTTCGCGACAGAATTATGCGAAACGACGCGCGTATATATTCTCTCGCAACGCCATCCCGACGAAATGACATGGCGACTCGTCCGAATCGCGACGCGAAGTGAAAAATGATGTCTCGAAACTGTATTTTAACTTCAACGCGTGTGCTCGCGTGCATGTGGAAATTATTGTACTATTAATGCTGAAAGAAACGCCACAAGACAAGCGTCGCTAAAGAGAAAATAACGCAGTCTCCGTAACTTTGGTAATAAGTTAATAAATCAGAGGGGATTCTTTTATTTTTTGGGTATACAGATTTCAATGCCTGCAGCTCTGACCTCTTCCGTAAGGTACCGTTTGATTTCGGTACAAAAACGGATTTAAGTATCTAAAAATTTAACTAAATACAGATCTCTGAACATAATTCTGTTGAACTGTCAAAATAATTACGTACCTCAAGTATGATAATATTGATAAGCAATGTTTCAAAAAATATCGACAACTAGCTTGAGTGTCTTACACTAAATTATTTTGATGAGTCAACAAAATTATTTTCAGATCTGCATCTAGCGAAATTTTTATATACTCTAAAACCATTTTTTCACCATAAGAATTTATCAGACGATTTGAGCTACAAATAAAGGAGAAGTAATTAAAACTATTTTATGTTCTTTTAGAATGGGTCTCATGGTGAATCACAAAGAGCCAGGCAATCGCTTCGATGCAGCCCTGACGAAAGGGCCGAGGCTTTATGGACCTGTCGCAGTCCATAACGCGATCCCGGCACCGTACGTACTCTCGTTAAAAAGAGCGGAAAGTCCGGCGCATATCAAAACGCCACTTGCGCTTCTGTTTTACGATATTCTCTTTCTCGTTCTCTTCCTCATTCGTCTTTTTACATGCATCGCAAAACGAGAAGCGCACTGCGCCTTTTGCCGAGTTGTGCGCCTCGTTGAAAGTTCTCGCGATTTTTCTCCACGGGGAGTCTTCTCCCTCGTACGTTTCATCATTTTCGTACGATTATGCACGGTAATCATTTCAATATAATTATCCTCGTCTCGCCCGAAAGGCGAGTCACTCTCTAAAGTACGTGAATTCTTGTCATACCAAAAAGAAAAACAATTTTGCTGAAGTATCCAAAAATCTAGCCAGATTTGATGAAATAATTTTGTTGAACTATCAAAATTATTATGTACTTTCAAGCACGATGAGCAATGCTGCAAAAAATTTTACAACATTCAGCTGAGCTACATCATTATTTTGATAATTTAACAAAATTATATTTAAATCTGTATTTAGCTAAATTTTTAGCAATATTGTAGTAAAATAGCGTAGTTACAACAACTAACAATAAGTAAAACTAATAGAAAACATTGGGAGTTAAAATAGACTCGCATCAAATGAACTGTGGTACATTAAAGAAGATGGGAATAGTTACCAAAATCTCTTATCAAACAAAAATAAAAAGTTCCTTCTTATCCGTTAACTTCCTGCATACCGCTATTGTCTCCGATATTTATTTTCAAGAAAGGGCTTTTCGCTTGAAAACATTCCCCGGATTAAGACGCGAGACTGCCGACAACCCGCGACCCTACACATCCCGATGGCCTTCGCCATTTGTCGCCACGGTTACGGAAACAAAATAATTAGGGAGAGTTTGCGAGAAGGTAACCCTTTCCACCTGTTTCCCTGCGTCCCTGGTGGAAAAGGGCGCCGAAAGGAAAAGGGACGGAATTTGGGGTGCCCAGCGGCAGTCGCGTAATCGCGTAAGTCCGCGCCTCGGGACGACAACTTCGTTTAAAGCGTTGTTCCCAATTATGCTCGTGTTAATCGTCGTCGTTGCGCGGAGCGGCCTCGCTGATTTTATTAGCCCGCGCGAATCAGGAGCGCGAAACGAGGCCTCGAAGTCGTTACGAAGTCGTTTTCGCGAAAAGGGTCGCGTCTATCCGCCTATTCGTCGACGGACACGCAATCTAATTTTTGAGAGACGACAGCTGCGACGGCGCGCTCGCGCGTGCTCGCGTCATAGCTCGTTTCTACTGGAAAGACGATATAGCAATCAGACCGGTTGATAAGCTTCGTCGAGCTCTAACGAGTTTTTGAGATCTCTCTTAGCTGACTGCGATGACAATTTCAAACTCTAATGCTAGCCCTTTCCAGTTCAATATGATATACAAGGTGATTCCTATAAGTGAATACAAAAATTGAAGGGGATATTGGCTTATTTTAGAAAGAAAAGGTTCTGTATGTGACGAGCATATATTCTAAACTGCTCTGTTTCCAAAATATGGTATCAAAGTTGAGAAAAAAAAATTTTGATAATCTAAAAAATGCTTAGAGACATTTTATTCGAATTTGATTTGCGTACATGTGGTATTTAGAAACATTTTCCAATGCCAATGAAATTGCCAATGAATATTTACATTCATCATGGGCTTATGGGGTAATCACATTAAGTTTTAATGAAGTGGTTTAGGGGCAGTCAAGGAATATCCCCTTCAGTTTTTTTGTATTTACGTAGGGATCGTCCTGTATATATACATACATATATGTATATGTGTATATATAAATAGAAGATCTGAAAACAACTTGGCCTCTGATTAATTAAATCACTTAAATTAAATTATTAATTAAATATTTGACGTATACGTTACTTTTTCCTCGAATAAAAGTCATGATTCCGCGACACAGAATGCAACAGCATAAAAATAACAGCTTACGAGACCGCGGGGATAATACGGTGATGTTTTATGGCCGAATGTTGGAAGCGAGTTTCTGTGTTTCGCGACTCTCGGGCTGCCAGTTCGGGACGCGACAATCCGAGCGGAAAATATTTCGCAAAATAGACTACGGCGATCCAGCGCACGTTTTGCGAAATTCCTCGCCGGACGGTTCATTATCGTTCGTGAAGATGACCGCGGTGGTCGTGCACGCGCGCGCGCACGACCACCTGCAACGAGAAAAAACGGACTAATAGCATTAACCGCTTCTACTACTCTCGCGAGTACACGGCGACTCGTAAATTCACCGTTGGTTCGAAAACCGCGCGATGTTTTGCACCGCTTATCTGCGCTTTTTTTCATGCGGGTTCATAATGATAATTGGGTTTCCTCGGGGTAATTTATACGATCGAGATAAAAATTTATACGAATCTGGTAATGTTATTCGAATCATTTCTCGAATGAAGAACACTATTAATTACAATCCTTCTCAATTAACAGTTGTTCAATTATTGTCTTTACCTGCTTCACGCCTTAACCAAACTTTTTTCTCTATAAGAAGACAATACAATATGACATTGACGTAATAAAATGTAGAATCCGCGTATGTAGATAAATAAAATTGTCAATAATATATAATAAATAATAAAATCCGATTTGTGCTGGAAAAAAGTTACCGGACGAAGAAGTGATCTCCACAGTGTTGCACCATTTTAAGGACATAAATTCAGAATATTTTTTAAGTGGTGTATAAAAAAGAATTCATCGTTCTAAAAAATATACTGAAAGGATTATAGATATTACAAAACAAAAATGGTTGTTTCATTTTATCATTTTTTTATATCCTTTCATAATCCCGGAAACTTTTGGACTTTATAACTATCGTTACACGTATGGCCTGGTATCGATTTGCTGTTATTTCGCGATTATACAACGAGAGACGGTAAAAAACGAAATTGTCCAGCGCTACCGCGGCGCTACTTGCGCCCGGATGAACACCAGATTTGCCAGCGGTCGCGCGGGTTAACGGCGAGCACGATTCGGCGTTCTGGCTTATGTTAAACAGACGCGGCTGGCCGGCCCCCTGGATAATGGCCCCGGCGTTGAAAGTGCTCGGGCGGCTGCGAAAGGGTCGCCGCGCCGTCGAAGCCTCTTCAAGGTGGCGGGCGCAAAATGAATTACCGGCACCGTTGAGCCGTGAAAGCGAGAGAGAGAGAGAGAGAGAGCGAGAGAAAGAGGTATGAGAGACGGAGGGTGAGGGGGCGGATAAGTAGATAACGCGATTAACGCGCGGGCACAACGGATCCATCCCGCTCTGACGAGGAGACGCTAGGCATCATCCTTGATGCATCAGCCGCCGCGAGCGAATCCACCGGTGATCCACGAAGAAAACTCGCGTTAGGGTAAAGGCAATGGATGTGGATCGGGCAACCCTGAATAATTTATTATATTTAATTAAAATAACTGTACTTCCGGGGTGATGATACGCATCGCGGTGTGCTATAATGCGCGAATTACTGATTTCGCAAGTGGATCACTCCAGGGAATGGCGCCGATCTGCGAATTATGCGAACCGCGACAACGAGGTTACTTACTATAGTCGCGCACACCGCGAATTCTCGAGTGGCGCATATCACAAGATTCTTTAGCATTTACGTTAGCTTTATTAATCGTCGATGATTTCTTGTTTACTAATAAAAACGTTGTGCCGTTTTATTGATATCATTAAGTAATAAAACGTGAGACGGCAATTTATATACACGTGTACCATTAAAGATTAATTCAAAGTTTAATACTTACAAGGATTGGTTTATGGCATTTATGGACATAAAGAGGAGGTATAGTAAACAGCATTAGATTTAATGAGAAAAATCAACATCATGCTCAGTTAAGATTAAATATGTTTCGCGGGTAATCTAATCCGCAATTAGACACAGAGGTCTAAGGCAAATAAATTCCATTATTTTAATCGATTAAAATTTAAAAAATATAAAATAATAATGAAATTGAATGAAATTATTCATGAATTCTTTATTATTAATTACCACTATTAAATATGTCATTGATTATTTGATATCTTTCTGAATGTGAATTTTTATCTTTAGGGTGATCCAGAATTAGTGCCCTTGCCCCATACGGAAATATTTTGACTCCCGTAGCTTCTTCTTAAACTCGGAACTTAACGCAGCTCGATATACCTCACCGTAGATTACGCAAGAGAAAATTTATTTCTATTGTTACCTACGTGTAATCTAACACGCCGCGGAAAAGCACCGTGATTCCGTCTTAATGGCTATTACAGCGATATTAAGGAGACGCGCGATGCGAGGAGAAGGAACATAAATAATCGGATGCGTTTGCAAACCGTCGAATTACATTTGCATCTGTAAGAGCCACGATTTACTGCGACGCGCAAGAATGCGAAATTCTTCCTCTCCCTCCCCTCCTCTCTCTCTCTCTCACTTTCTCTCGACGCTGGCTGGTTTCGAGACGCGGGAAGGAGGATTTATGCGATCATTCGTTAGCGGATGATATAGCGGCGTATCGTGTTGCGCGGAACGCGCGGTTTTAGCCGGAAGTGCGTATCTATAAGAGAGAGCGAACAAAAGCGACGATCAAGTATAAGGAGTCGAGCGAGAACGGTCCATACCCCGCGCGTGTGTTCACGTCGGGAAGCATGTTCGCTTTAAATTGAAACGGTAGCTAACGTAATAAATATACTGTAATATACTGAAACGCATTTATGCATTTCGGAGATTAAATTTCGTTTAAATCGCACCGAACGTCATGGAAAGAAAAATAAAAAATTGACAATCGCAATGAAATAAAGCTAAATTTGCGACACCGTCTCAAGTCGAGATTATTAATCCTCAGCTAATTAATAGTGAGATAAAAAACGAACAGCTTCTACACGCCGAGCTTGTTATTAAAGGATAAATTTAAAGCTTAAAACCTATAATTTTGCTTTTACCTCAGATTATTCGCAATGCTCTAGAGCGGGATGAAATTTTTTTTAATCAAGCGGCCGGTAATGAATTTCTGGCGTGGTAATTCTCTCTCGGGGAAGGTACCTTCAATTCGCTCCGAGCCGTACGGCGAAGATAAGCGGCATCGAGAAATTAGCGCGATTATGTAAGAGCTGCTCTTTCTAAACGACACTGCAGCAATGCAAGCGCCGATGCAGCGCGATGTGCAACGCACGGCGCGATAACGAGCTGGATCGCGGCGAACCGCGGCCGCGATGATATCGCGCCGTCTCGCAATCAGGCTCGATTAATTGCAACGACATGATAACCGCGAACACAATAAGCCCGCGCTCCGCGGGAGGTGAATTCTCGACGCACGTTGCACACGTGCGTCGTGCGCGCAGGTGGACTGGCACTCACGCACGTTGCGCTATTTATTGCGCGGTGATAAGTGTGCTCGCTGATTATTATTATTACTATTTTTTAAATTAAGGGTTATAAATGAGAAATGAGTTTTAACTTTCGCTTGACAGCGTAGCTATTATACATGAAGTGCGTGTATAAAATGCTAGTTCTTATTTCTATTCATCTTAAATTAGATTACATCTCCATTTTTTAATATGTCATAAACTGTAAACTAAATTTAAAAAAAAGGTGAAAACATAAAGCTACAAGAGTAAACTGTATTAAACAAATTAATTTCTGCGTTGATTTTGATGTTATAATTCAGAGCAAATAACTTTTTAAATTTATTTGCTCTGAAAATATGCCTTCCTAAAATAGGCGATATTTTAACTTATTATTAATAAAACAGATTATCAGTGTAACCGACGTTATATTTAAAAGAGAAAAAGGTAAATATTGATAGCAACGGACTCAGCCCCAATGACCTTGACCTTCACATATGTTGTCAAGATCATGACCCTGAGTGACTATCAAGAGGTTTTGCCGTCGCCAATCTTTTGTTAAAAAGTTATTAACAAAAAAGTAACAAAAGAAATAATCCCAATGGGGGGGAACGAAATTATTTCATATTATTTATTTTTTATGAATAGTTTTCAAGTTTGATGTTGGTTAATTATTTATATTAAAATTTTAGCTTTACCCTTTCTCACAGAATTTCGATCTTTTTTTTTTCGGAAAGACGCGATGTACGGTGGATGCCTGTAGTTTGCGTGTTGGTCGATGCACTTCCGAGGATACGCGCGCCAAGTCGAATGTCGATGCACGGCGGGGGTAGACAAAGGATTGATTACACGGCGATGTTAGGCTAGTAAGGGCAGCGACCTTGCGCCGGCAGCTTATCGATGCGATTTAGCCACGATGCGGGGAGCACAAAGGGGCAACCTCGGATGGAAAATGAAAGCCCGCCGCGCAAGGAGAATTTCAATTATCGGCTAACAGATGGATTCGGCTTACCGCCGTGGGCTCGCTCGCAGCAACATCGCGATGATGAATCCCTTCGCGAATCCTGTCCGACCAGGACTCGCTCACTGTTTTTCGTTCTTATCGTTATCGACGACGATGCACGCGTGCGAACTTACAACGCCGAAGGCGCAAAAATATGGGATTTCCCTGCGATTTCATTCCGTTAATGTTTTTGTAACGCTCGAATTCTGTTAGTATAACGATATCACGCGCAATGAAACGTTTCTATTGCAAAGAATAGTATCGTATAAGCAAAAAAAATTAAAAATTTAATTTCTAAAACTGTAAACAAAATTCATTAGTAATTTATTAATTTATTATTATTATTATTAACCTATTAAATTATTACGTGTTAGAGAGAAATCGCTGTTACTTTCAAAATAAAATGTAGTAAAATGTAATAAAAAATAACAATTGTTTAATATGTAATTGATTTTATAATTGATAAAATGTTACGAAATTCAGATTTTGAAGTGACTGCATTAATTTCGATACGACGAAACGTACGGCACATTGAATGCGACACCCTCGGGCCAGAGGACGACATTAGATAGTACTTTTCGGCTATTTGACGTAAGGATTTACACACGGACGGATCTCTCTCGAGCCTCACCGCGCGGCCGCGGTCTGTTTTTCTTGCGTGTTTGTCTTGCAACTTACGGTATACGGCTTGAAAATTGGTAAAGCCCGTAATCCCGCGGGGTTAGTAAAGCCTATGTTTATAAAGTATCCGAGACTCGCTCTCTGCTCTAGACAAAGAACCTCGCTTTAAGTCCCTTCCCGATCGAGGCCCGCGTCTGCGAGGCAAATTTCCTCCTCTCCCGCCCCCTCTACGTTTTCTCCTCCTTTGTCCGCGCTTGTTCCACGACGTTATTTTTCGCATCGGCTGATGCGCCGGGCGGCCAAAGCAGTCGATTTCAAGTCGAATTGCATTTATTTATATCCGGATCTTTAGATCCGCGGAATATTGAGTGGTTGACTCGGCTCGATCAGAATTTTCCGTCCCGGAAAAAAGGTTCGCTCTCTCGGTGCCTTCTAGTCTATTGTATTTTTCTCGGGCCTTCTCAAGTTAATAAAACTTATCAATAATGCTTTATTTTACATAAAATTGCATTTTCTTCTCAAGTTAATAAAATTTATCGACTATACATATGCTATATTGTATGTAAAAAAACAAAATAAAAATTTTAGGTTATTAAATATAGGCAGTGAAAAGTTTGCGATAAATTTCAAACATTATGTCATTTTTGTCAAGAAAAAAATCAATATTAAATTCGACGTGAAATCTTATACATTGTTTGAAAGATCATTTTATATATTCCTACAAAAGTATTACATATAAATATTCGAAAACTGTGAAGTTTTAGAAAACTAGGCGGGAAATAAAATAAAATATTCTTTCTCTGTGCAACAATTTACAAATAACAGGGGCACTCAGGGAAGTGCATTCGAATCAATAGCTATTTACGCTCTTAAGAGTGCGGGATAACGTCGGAACGGTGTAACCGACCCTCGGCCACCGACTCGGGAATCTCACGAGCCGATGACCCGTACTCGCTACCAAGCGCGATGAATCACGGCCGCCGCGATAGAATTGTTCGTTGATAATCGAGTGTGGCCACACGAGGGACGGTAAATCATACGTCGCTTTCGTGCGAGCACGAGAAGCGAGAGGGCCTCTCGTTATCGGTCCATTCGCGCATTCCTGTGCAATATACGAGTGCAGAAGTCAAACGATTGTAACGCATAGTCTGCTATGCACGAATTAAAACTTTTGGATGTCATTTCTCGATCTACGCAAATCTTTTAAAATTTCAGATCTTTCAAAATGTCAGTAAACCTGAATTTCTTAATCTCTCTGCTACTTCGAAGGATTTTAGAGTTTGATATTTGTGCGGATTTAAGTTCTTCGGTTATTAATATAGTGTAGAATATTTCGATAAGCAATTAAAATAATTAAGTTGACATTAAATTTCATAGGTCTATTATTTTTAATAAGTTATTAAAAACATTGAATTATAACTGTCTATTTTTTTTGTAAGTGATTAAGTTAATTAAAGCTTTGATTTCTTTAATTGATTAATCCTGAATTTCACAGATCCAATAGTCTATTCTTGGTGAGTTATTAAAAACATCGAATAATAATTATCTATTTTTGATTACTTAAAAGTAAAGGGATAAATGTTTTGCCTTGTAGTACATTTCCTCCATTTTAATGAAAATCAATTGGATAATAGCTGGGTCTCGAAAATTTACAATAGTCATTTCTGTCCGTCGGAGAAGGTAAGAAAGCGGCTCGTATCCTAAACCATTTCGGAAACGAGTGTTTCGCCCGTACCATCTCTGCTTTTCCTCGAGGAAGCTTCCACGAGAAAGCATGTTCCGCCATGCGATCTACACGTGTCCGTCTCGTTGCTCCCTTTTTGTCCTTGAGGGCCGATCGAACGTGAAATTACGCGGTGGTCTTCCACCACGTGGAGGAGATAAAGGGGAGGAGGGTGGAGGCGAGATGGAGAGAAACCAGAGAAACGAGAAGAGGGAGGAGGTGGAGGACCAGGCGGAGGATAGGCGGCCGACGACGATAATGTTCGGCCGTGAGCGTTATTCCGACGGGTGGATGTGTTCTTATCCTGCGCCACGGACGACTATTTGTTCCACGCAACGCGTAAATTACTGGCGCGATCGTGCCGCGGGTGGAGAAAGCGGTGGTGGCTGACGATACCGCCGTGCGTTGTGCGAACCTGTTATTCTCTAACGTGTAAACAACAATGAACCATCTTCCAAACGGGATAAATTATCCTCTCGCGGTGTAATTTATGTGTATAAAGCTGTGCGAAAAAAACTTACAAACTATCTCCGTAAATAAAAGTATCACTTTTACCAGCCTTGTGCAAAAAAAGAAACCTATTATATATCGGTAAGAAACATAACTTTATATATAGCTTGTGTACGATAGTCTGTACAGTGAGACAGCAACTTCATTTGAACGTCATGCAAACAAACGCGCGGAGGTAATTTCATAGTTTACGTGTAGAGTGCGAGTTTTTTTATTCAAGCTCGGGTCTTGCCGCGAAGCCTAACAAGAACATTCTCTCTATTATCTCTACGTCTCTTGAACGGCTCGGCCAATCTATGCATCCATCCGTCCTCTTTCTTGCCCGCTCTCCCTTCTGTCCTCCTCTTTCTTGCTATTTTCTTCTTTTCCTTTCTCCTTCCTCCTCTCATCGTCTTGCTTTCTTCTCTTGCTTTCGTCCTCCTCTCTCTTCTACTCGCGGTGCTCCAAATTTCCCTTCTTCTTCCGCTTCTCTCCTCTTTTTTTCCTTCCTCCTTCTACCCGCAGCGCTCGCAAGTTTCACATTTGCGAGACAGGTTGCGGCACGAAGGATTCCTCTCCGGTCTCTCGCCAAGACTTCCCCGAGGACTCGGCCTGCCGCTGACCTCGGTGCACCATCCCCTCGGCGCGGTCTTCGATGATCTCTTCATTCCGACGTAACCGGCCCCGGCCTCGTAATTGCCGACAAGTCTCCGCTCGCTCGTTCGCTCTAACCGGCTCGCGGCGATCCGGATATCTCTCGGCACGGCCGAGAGAAGCGAAACTTGGCCTAACGAGTAGATAATAGACCGTTGAGTACGGCGATCGGTTATTAGAAGATTACCGGAGGCTGGGGGATACGTCATCTGGATGCCCGAGTGCAGGTCTTATCGCGAGTTCGAAAGGCGGTTTGCCTGCATTTGGAATATTTCGGCGATCTTCTCTTAAGAATCTCAAGGCGCAAATTTAGATTAATAGCTCAATCACCAGTGATGTTACCCCTGCAAATGCTGGTATTTATTATCATTAGTATAGCGACACACTCTCGACTCTGCGTCCGTCTGAGTAATTCTCGTACCTGTTAATTGACCGATCTTCGATCTCCGAGCAAAATTTACGATATTACGGACTCGAGATTAGCACATTTGCATTTTAAGAATCTTCTCCCTCCCCCCTCTTCTGTCGCGAGTTTATCGGAATATTTCACGAGAGTCGAGCGCCTCTCTCGGTGCATAAGCCTGCACGAGTGCACGCGGGAGAAGATGTTCCGCGAACTCCTCGTGAATATGCATCACGCAATACTCGAAGACGAAGAGGATCCTCCTTCCTTTTCCGTCTCTCAATTTCCCTTCTTTCTTCCCCCTCCCCTCTCTCTCTCTTTCTCTCTTTCTGCTCCTCTCGAGAATTATTCTCGACCTCGGTCCTCTCGACCGATTCCCTCGACCGATCGGTCAAGTCGAGAGTACGTCGCGGCTTGTAATTGGCAAAGCGGCAACGCGCACGCAACTGCGTCGTGCAAATTGACGTCGCCGACAACACCGATGCGCGGCGAGTGAAAAGCCCCCCGGAGGCTGTTTGCGCACCGCCGCCGCTTTTTCTCGCCGCTCAATTGATTCGAGTGCCAACGGTATTTTGACGCGGGCCGGCCGCCAATGCTCTCTCTCTCTCTCTCTCTCTTTCTCTCTATCTCACGAGGCAGGTATTCGGGAGTGTATCGCGTTCGCTCTCGCGCGTGAGTGCAATCGCGACAGCAACATATTAAGGGGAGAATGCAGTACGCGAGATAAGCGGCTGAAGCACAGCCCTATGCACGTCGTTGCACTTTGATAAATTCCATCGTTGCATACCACAGCCAAGAGATCGGAGCTATTTATATAGTTCTGAATAAAAAAAAAACGACTTCTCGGGAGTATATATTAGTCTCCACGCTGAGACTAAAAATAGATTTGTGTTTCTAAGATTAAAATAATATTAATAAAATTAGGTTCTTTGTCTATATAAGTTCTTTAGCTATTAAGAATTGTAATTAAAAATATTTCACCGCAAAAAAATCGAAAGCGTATTTTAAAGGTTGAAAAAGAGGTTGGAGTAAACGTGATCTGCTCCGATTTTCGAACAAGCCCTTCTTCAAAGGTTCCTTGAACGCGCCCAGCCTAACAACCGTCACATCCTGAGGCGATACGCTTTTTACGATCAGTCAGTCAATCAGTGGTCAATTGGCCACGGTGTAATTTGCCAGCTATCGATTAATTTAACCGGAACGACGGCTTGTAATGATTTCACAGGTGAAATCTCCTAATAATGTGAAAATTGAACAATATTGTATTTGGAAACGCGTGTATATAAATTTGTTTTTTACGTTATGTGTACATAATAAAGTCTTTAAATTATATTTGCAACGTTATTTATTTATTACAATATCCTCCAGTAAAATTTTCATAATAGTTATTAAAAAATTTATCCTTATGTAATTATCATGAAAAATATATCTTTATATTGTCTCTATATATTTTTGGTATGCTTATCATACACGAAAGAACAATTTTGATGAAGTATCTAAAAATTTAGCTGGATACAGATCTGAAAATAATTTTGATGGTCTAGCAAAATTATTTTCAGATCTGCATCAAGCTAAATTTTTAGCTACTTCAGCAAAATCGTTCTTTCCATTTATGCTATAAATCGCATAATTACAAATTTTTCAGGCGAACAATTAAAAGTTCATTAAATTGTTTCAAATGAGATTTTAACAAAATATATATTTTTTATGTTATGCCATATAAAACCAAGTACTAGCTCCAAATTTTTTTATTATTATCTTACAGCAGTCTCGAGTTGTCTCGAGAGCTGACTCAAGCGCATTGTTGCACCGAGATCCTTGTACTGTCTGTCACGAAGTATCTGAGAGGATTTTTTGTTTTCCACAAAAAAATTACAGCTTCTCGAAAATTCTCGCTTCATTGCTGATACGGTAACAAAGACCGGGTTTTGCTAAATTCGCCGCGAATTTCGCTCGTCTCGGAGCAATACCTTCGGAAGATCGGAGGCTTGCGATGTAGACATTAGGATAATTGCCTGCGCTCGGAAATCATTCGTTCTCATCGCGAAATTGGTATGTCGGCGCCAGCTCGTTTTCTGGATTTATCGGACAAGCGCGGGGCACTCGATATCATGAAGGGGAACGATGGACACGCAATCGAGAAAAGGCCAGAAAAAGCTGCGGACGAGGCGTTTTCGAGGCCTTTCGCGTAATGTTCCTCTTGCTTGAGCTGATTTCGTTCAATAGTTCAGAGACGATTCGATATCAACTCCCCATACTCGATGGGACTGAAGAAATGTCAAGAACAGAGAATTTTTCTACTATACAATTTTGTTCGGTATTTAAAATGATTCTCCATCTACAATACTTTGAAAACAAAAATGCGAAATTGCTGTTCATGTAAAATTTTTAATAAGATATTTTAATATTTAAATATATATAAAAAAAGGGAAAACAATATTTCTGATTATAATAAAAATTGTATCACGTATCAATATAAAATTATAGCTGCCATAATTAAGTGTTTGTTAAATTAAATTTAATCATATTCAATAATATAATTTCATAAAAAAGCGTTGCTTTGCACGTCAAGAATGCCATTATTCAAATCACGTGAAACAATAATTATTTTTACGAATATTATTCGCAAACGTTTACCAGACCTACACTATTGATACTGCCTCAAATTAATAATAAAGCTATTATTTCAATCAAATAATAACCGTGTAAACAATACAATAACCGATAATTAAATCGCGGAATCAATTGTTAAAAGGACAGTATTATTTGCGTATGCATCGCGTTTAACCGTTTTATCGAAAAATTCTGCGGTATGAATAACGCAGACCCCCTTTAGCAAATAAATAAATTAGAAAGTAAATACATGGCGAGAGAGAGAGAAAGAATATACTCGCGTTTGGCCAGACGCTATTATGCGCCGAAATCTAAAATTCCACGTTTACGGTGGACATTATCGTTCGCGCGTGGCGAGCCGAATGCGGGCGGGTGTGTGGGTGGGGTGATGGCAAGGGGAGAAGCAAACGCACTGTACGCGCGCGGCTCCTCGCCCCCGGAATCTGGCGAAACGAAGTTAATTCGAAGGCGGCTTGTGGATCGCCGGCCATTCGGGCCCCCCGGTTTTACATTCAAATCTCGGGGTCTCCGGGGCTGGACGAGCGCGCTTCCGCCTCTCCGGCCTCTGAATTACGATTCTCTTTCCGCTGTCTCTACCACCTCCTCTACCTCCTCTACCCATCCCTCCACCTGCCTTCCTCTACATGCGACCGTCTCACCGACGGCCCGGCCTTATAAGCGGTCCCCGTGGAAATGATTGCTCCCACGTGAGATGTCTGGCTCATTAGGCATTCCTTCAGTCTGCGGTTTATATCCGCGTATCCCCCCGCGTGGCACGACATAGCAAGCAGATATAGATAGATGGATGAATAGATAGAGCAAATGGGGTTCTCGCATTGGGGCGTCATAGCTGGCGACGAGTCACTTATATGTTTAACCACGTAAGCTGCCGCAGTTGCGGCACTTCGCACGTAAATGCACAACGTTCCAAGATTCAAACTTGTTTCCTCGGCTTGGAGATCCTTCGTGTAACTAAAGTTTAAATTTACGCTTGTTACACGAGAATTATAAGGTGCATGTACTATACAAAGCGGATATTCAACAATAACACAAATAAGTGAAAACTAACAGAATAAAGAAAATAAATTACTCTAATAGCAGAATATTTAATTTTACTTATCTCCATCTTCTCTCTGCAACGTTATCATATCGCTTAACGCGTATCTCGTCGTTAAAGCTATCGACACGTTTCTTTGTGCAATGCCATCGCCAAGTTTTTCGAAATGGTCGTGAGGTTAAAAAGACCTTGCGCCAGGCGGCCTTGCGCGCTTCAGCGGGGATCCTCGCGGCGGCGAGGTATCGTACGCGTGTCTCGGGATTAAATGTCGTTAGCACCGAGACCAGAGAGTTTAGGGACCGCGCGAAGCCAGGAAAGGAGAGAGGAAGGTAGGAGAGGAAGATGAGAAGAGAAGAGAGGAGCCGAGAGGAGAAAAGGACATCCACACGCGGGACCTTGCAAGGTCCAGCGGTAGTGACCTTGGAGCTTTGGCGGCGTCTATAACGCGATTAATGACTCCGGGCACCTCGTGACTCGCCGCCCGCAGGAGAATTTCGCACGCAGATGCACACGCCATAAGCGCCACGCACTCGCGCCGTATGATATTTGCCAAGCGGACCGGCGCGGCGCGGCGCGGCATATCACCTGGCGCGATATATCGCGGCTTAATTGTTTCCCGTAAACGGCCGTGGCGTTAAATAGCTCGCGGGGCTATATGCACAACGCGATATGCAGAAGATACGAAAAGTATTCTCCGTGCGAGAGAAGATCCCGATGCGATTCCCCCGGTGGACCGCGATGCTTGGAACGAAGATTTATCCCCGTTCTTGCACGCAAAACAACGCCATCGATAATCCTCTAATCGTTTTGCAGCTGCAATGTTAACGAGATCTCCTGGATCTCGTAATCAGACGAGAAACGTGGAAGAATTTAGTATATGATTCAGCCACTCGACCTTACAAAATCAGCATTGATTAATTAATCTAAAATAAAAATGTACAGCTAAAACTATCAAGATCAAGAATTGTAGAATGTCTTAAAATGTTATTACTATGCACTGTATTAAATGATATGTAGCTTAGATCCTTTTATCATCCTAAATTTCATTCAAATAGTTGTGGTACATTCGAGAAAAAATTTTATTGTTTCCTAATTGTTACAAAAAGATAATATCTATTTCACCTACATGTATAATATTTAATTTTAGATGGAGAAATTCTCTTCTCGCTGATGCAATCGTCATTACAGCTTCCCAAGAGAGAGCTCCTACCCTCCATTCAGCGTACTCTAATTGCCAACTAAATGGAGTATCCCGGCAAGAAATCCCGACACGGTAATCCGCAAGAAGCGGGTTCGCGAATTAACAACTCGCGGACGAACCGCGCTTTCTTCTCCCTTGCAGAGAAGATTTTCGAAGAAATCGCTAATTCTCCATTTTCATCAGCGAGGATCAAGAGACTGATCCATTTCGGAGCGGAATTCGTAAATATAGATATTGCTATATACATATATATATATATATATACATATATATATATATATATATATGTGTGTGTATATTGTATAGGGAATGTTCTGTGAAATATTCGCGTCGAATGTTCTCATTTCTCTCTTATATTGCAATTTAGTATCGATCAGTTATTTATCGTATATTTTACGTTGTATTTTATGAACGCGTTCCGGCAATTTGTATTACTCCGCATTTTATTCGAAAATTCAAAGAACGATATGATATGTACGGTATTAACCGAGAAATTATTAAGGAAGCAATTAATCACTCGTTAATGTTCGCAAGAGAACAGTATTCCTTTATTCCTCATTCGATTCCACGAGTAGACAAATGAATTATGCGATATTTGTTTCGATATATCATCTCACGAATTCGCGTAAATAACGAAGTGAATTCACGGCAGACTAATGCACGCTAATTACTCATCGAGATTGATAACAAAGATTATGAAGTAGAACGTAATGCGTGATAATACAACACCTTTGTATATTATCATTTTGGAATTGAGATCGTATCGTGCACCTGTGCTCGCTTGCGTATCGCACCTCGAATGTCGCCGGACGGCACGGGAGACAAACACGCTGTACACTTTGCGTACGCAAACGCAAACTGTATACAAAACAAACATCGAAGCCGCATCAAAACCATTCGTCGCTCCAAAATAATCAACGCGCTTTGAACGAAATTTACGTCAAACATACCGTTCCCTGCTTTCCAAATTAGCTTCCATGACTGGGTTGTCATTACATTAAAATTAAATTTAGTATTTATCCTAAGAATAAAACTTATTTTATCTTAATCAAAAAAATATTTTATCTTAATAAAAAAAGTATTAATGAAAATTGATTTATTATTGCATTAGGCGTACTTATACATTCTAAGAGATATTAAAAATTGCATGAATAAATTAAGAATTCTATTTTAAAAAAATGTAAATGTATTAAAAATTTGCACAGAAATATTATTAGGCTTCAAGATCCAGCCTCGACCTTATTTGACGTTTCTATATATCTTATTTATGTTATGCACCAGAGCGGTATAGTTTAACTTATTCTCCTTTTTTTTTGATATTAATAAATCAAAGAGAAACAAAATCGCCGCGAAAAATATGGTGATTTGCACGAAGCTTCTCGCGTAAACAATTCCCTGGGAAAGTAGCAGAGCTGTCGAAAACCGCAGCATATCTTTCGAGAAAGTCCCGGACGGGATGAGAGAAGCATTTTGCCGGACGAGAGATCGGCCGTGACGGAATCGGCGAGACGATTATTCGGCTTTACGCCATCGGTGCGCCGGTCGTACCTTTTTTTTCCGCAAATACGCCTTCAATTATACGCGAATCCGGACTTGGGTGACGACTGCGCTCGTTTGCATAATTCGACGGAAATCGTCGGACTTATTCCCGAACGTGCGCGCCAACGCCGCTGGACATCGCGGTCGCGTTAGCAAGTGTGCGGGCACAACTGGAGGATCTCAGGTGTGCTTTCGGAGCGATATGCATTTCATACCGTTAAAATATACGACGAACGTGCCCGATCTGTTACGTCTTTTTATCTTTCTCTCGTGCATTCGGTATGCGTTCGTGGTGAAATTTCAGCCTGTCCTTCTTGATTTTCATGCGACGAAATGACGCAGACTTGTAAAAATTATATCGCCGAAATAAGTATATGTTTTAAAAATTCAGGAATCTATATCTATCACATTAGAAAAGCAATTTACTTCAAATCGACTTTAAATATGATAGTCAAAACAAAATCCTATTCTTCTAAAAACTTAATTATTACCGACTTTAAAATATTAGATTAAATTGATCAGATTAATTTATAGTTATTTCTATAATTCCGGATGACAACAAATTCAAAATGAATCCTGCTGCAGCTTTTAGGTTTTTTAGCTTATGTCAATCTAAAATGAGAAAGAGCCACTGGCTCTTAAAACGCGCTAGATCGCTTTCTCGCGTCTTATTTATGTTAATCGATTCTCCAAGAGGCGATTCCCGGTGTTTTCCGGGTCTTCCTCCTGCTGAAGACCGAGGAGTTCTATCGTCCGCCACTTCCTCGCCAATATTAACCCGTTCTACCGGCGCGGCGGCCGCATGCTTGCACGCCCAATTTATGGTTATCAGAGAGATTTCTCGTGGACTTAGTACGGGATCTCGAGACGTGCCGGTTATATTTAGCAGAAACGGGGAAGAGTAGAGTCGGGGAAAGCGATATCAGGCTCTCGGATGTTATTAGCGGATTTATCGATAGATCGCGTGGAGTCTGATCATCGAGGATCGACGGACGAGACGACGCACGTCGACGTTTATGATCGGATCGGCGTTTACGCATTAGCTTCCTACACGGCTCCGCGGTAAAACATGCATTTACGCGAACAACCAATGGAGAGAGATTGAGCTTACACTGTAGATAATACGGATCGCAGCATAATAAAATATCTTTTGATATAAATTCAGATAAAAGCCCGCTTTTATAATTTTAATGAAAGTCCTCATGATTTTAATCCAGAAATGCGATAGTTCGAAATATTTGCCGTTCTGGTATTATATATTAATTATCATAATCCGCTACAAAAGAGTAAATCAAATTCGTGTTCGTTAACAAATAATATATTCCATTTAAAAAAGTTGAATGGAATACCGTTTCGTATTTTACATGATTTATGCTTTAATATACGATAAGAATAATTAATTGCAATTAACGAGCATATTTCATGGAAATGGTATGCTTCTTTAAAAAAGACCTTCGTGTACCGCAATATTTTTTTATACGTTAATAAATCCTTCAAGAACAACTACCGCTAATGAACAAATTGAGATCACGCGTCTCATTTATCCCGTAATTGATCGCCTTACTTTCCTTACGAACACAAGCAAATAAAGGACATATCACGTGATCGAGAGGAATTATCTCGACGGCACGAACAGAAATCATCGTCGTTTATCGTATTGCCGTAGCGATCCCTTCGACATTGCGTTCCCAGGTGGAACACACAGTTTCCCTTTCGAGTGGTAGAACACGGAATCAATGGCGGGAGAACAAAAGTTCCTCGGCCTTAAGGACGGCGCAGAAATAATGGGCGGCATTTAGCGACGCGCGTCCTAATGGCCGGAGTTAAATCTCGGTGGCCGGCCGATGAAAGATCGCTTGAGATTTGCGGGGGAATGCGGGCGAATCGCCGTAGCTTGTCGCGAGTTAATAATCGCCGAGGAACCGACACGGGTCAATCCCGAGGGAGAAAAGTGGTTCTCAATGGCATCCTGAGAAGAGGATGCAAGGAATCTTGGCAAACGAGGAGAAAGATTCCATGTTAAATTTGTGCAACTTAAATTATTTTTATAATAAATCCTAAACGAATATGTATTCTAAAATTTGAATAAACTTTAAAATTTATTTAAGTACAATAAATCCTTAAAAAATCTTTTATTTCGCTATTTTCGTAGATTATTACACTCGTAATTTCTTTATAATTATATCAAATAGTTTAAAAATTTCTTCAAAATTAATGATGCGCATTAAATATCTAAAATATTCTCTCTCTCTCTCTCTCTCTCTCTCTTGTTTTAATTTTCGTAAAATGCAATACTTAATTTTCATATTATCATGTAAGCTAAGATAAGAAAGAGATATAATATTTACGGCAATTTTTATGATATCGAGCTCGAATTCTCGATGATTAATGCAGTCGTGTTTGATGGCAAAGTCGATCATGCGTTGATGGTTACAGCAGATCAAATCTTCCGCAGACGAATGTGCCGATTAATCGAGGGTGAACCGAGATTCCCTTCGTCGCGAACGGCTCTGTCTGATGACCCCACAGTGTCAATCGCACGATCATTAGGTGATCGATTACACCATGTGATCTTCATCAAAGGCTTTGAACGCTTGAATAGACAGAATATCAAGAAGGATGAACGAAAATCTGGTATTGGCATCATGATGTTCAAATTATGTACCTAAATATGTATTTAATTGTAAAATATATAAACGGTCTTCCTAAAATTATTTCGCACGCATTGATTTGAATAGAACTATCTAAATTATATTCCTGATGTTACTTAAAATATAGTTCTTTATCACAAACTTTTTAATGAAACATTATTTAAGATTTAAAAAATATGTGCGTTTTAAAATTACACGACACAATTCTGCGTCTATAAAAATATATATATATCTACGTGTAAAAGTCCTACAGTTTTTATTCTATTCAAAGATATAACGAGAAAAGAATGTTTCCATTCCTTTCTCCTATAATCCATCATAAGCGCAGTATCCGGTGGATATTGAGAGAGATAAGGATTCCGACTTCATTCGATCGTGAGTATAGATCCAGACGATATCGGAGATATCGGAGACTGAGAGCCCGTCCCGCTCGAAAGTGGTAATTACACAGAACCGGCTTCAATTAAAGCTCATCCCGGCGCCATTACGCGCACAATGGATCGCCTCGATTTCTGTCGGACGATTTCTGAAGTGCCTGTTCGAGGCGAGGATCATGGATCGCACGCAATGCAGCCGTGTTATCTGTCAGGCGATTATAAAATACGGGGTGCATCTTGCGTTAGTTGCGGTTTAATATTCGCCTCGTTGATCGCCAGTTGAATTTTTCCTTCCATCAGAAGAGAACATTTTTAACTTACTGAAAGGAAACACGATATGCTTGGAGAGATCTTTAAAGTCACGATACTTAAATTTTATTTCTAAATGCTGTATCGCTTTCAATATTAATAATATTGAAACGTTAACGTCTTCTCGAAATCTTTATCATTTAAGAAAATTCCATTTGAGCAGAAGTAAGCAAATCTGAGTTGCACGAACGTAATGCGTTCTGCGTTTAATTACGATGACGCGATCGTCACCGGAAAGAAGATCGTCACGGCGTCTCGAAGAAATCGAGCGCGGGCAAGAGAAGAGGCTGCAGGGGGGAAGGATAAAACGAGGTACCTGGCGGGCATAATTAAACTTGTCGCTGAAAAAATGAGCAGCCACGAAGGCGCCATAAATAGAAGGAGAGGAGATTTTTGAGAGGAGGTGAGCCTCGCGGGAGTACGAGAGTCATGCGAATGGTAATTAACATTCTGCCGACAGAGAGGAAAGGAGTGGAAAGAAGGATACAAAGTGCTCAAAGTGAGAGGAAAGATCGAACGAAGAGAGGAGATATCGTTTTCTCCTTCTCTCTCTCTCTTTCCCTCCCACTTTCTTTCCTTCTATATTTACCCTCCTCCTTTCCTCCCGACTGCTCCTTCCTTTTCGCGCGAGGACGATTCCCTCGGTATCGGCGAGGATAAAGCGGGCGATCGAAACGCTGCCGGCCATGCGGGGAGGGGAGGGGGGGGCGACCTCCTCCGCCGATAGGATCTAAATTAAACAGCTAATTAATTGCTCGGTCGAGCACGTTGCGATACAACCGCGCCACGGCGATTAATTGCCCCGCTCCCGAATCGGCCCGAATCGCCGTCGCCGCGATTTGCCTCCCGTGCCGCCCCCCTCCCCTGCCCCCCGCCGCGTACGCGAATTATTACGTCATTAATATGTATGCGGGCAATTCCCAGGAGGAAGTACTTTGCTGTAGATTATACTGCTAATTTTGAGTGAAAAATGTCACACAGGCCGCTAATTCTGAATGATTAATATAAGATATTTGCGAGAGCAAATAAGGACGTTTTAATTTTGTTTATCTATTAATTAATCGCCCATATAATTCACGTAAGTATACTTCAATCTCGCGAGACTGTAACGGCACTAGAGAGATCTTTTACGTCAGGACGTCTCGATAGGGCATATAATTGAAAATTATGGCCGAAATACGGAGGATACCGAAAGTCGTACGAGAGGAAGCTATACGGCGGGACCGCCCGCTGCTTAATTGACGGTGTTTTCGGCTGAAATCAAGGTCCTAAAAATTATGTGGGTATGAAACAGGATGTGGGATCTACCGGAGGACTTTCGTCGCGGCGCTTTCTTTTCCTTGTTAATGATCGTCTTAAAAATTTTACGCGTTATTAAAGTAAAAATTATTATACGTAACTTTTACATGTTTAATTAAATCAAGTACTGTCTTACATAAAGTATTATATATTCGACGTAATTTTCTTTAATTTAAATTGAAAGCAATTTCATTTACTATTCTTCATCGTTATCTATCTCAATTTTTATGACATTCTTTGACATGTCATTATTTATCTCCCCCCCGTATATTATTATTTTAATATATTTCTTTTTATTGAAAAAGGAACGTATATATATTAGAATAAAATGCACGATATCTATCCCATTTCATATTTACCTTTCCTTCCCTCCGTCGCGACGGTGCTTTTGCGATTCTCCGACATAATCGCAAACAGATTAACTTTCTCCTCCGCAGATGGCAGGGAGAAGCTCTCTCGGAAGGAGCGCGTGGCGGAATCGCTTTTGCGCTGAGAGCCCGAGCGAAAGAATAAAAGCACAGTCCCGACGGAGTGAAAAGGATAACCGACCCATCTCGTGCGCAAAGGACTTAACGAAATCCTCTCATCCTCACCGTCATTCCGACGAAGCTTCCCGTAAAACGGCGTATTATAACCGCGTAACGAGGACCTCTTGGGATCCTGATCGCGTACGAGCTTAATCGCGAGAAGCGCCTGCCGCAGAATAACGCGCGCGGCGGTCCTTTTGAGCGAAATTCGAGCACACCGCGTTCGTGTTTGCCCCCCTTCTTTCGGATTGACACAGAGAGGATTCTCGAGTTAGAAATAAGAGTATAGAGCTAAAATAATTGGAAATCTGCATATACGTTAGAATTTAATTGAACCCTCACTCTTAATTATTAATATCTTTACATTTATTTTTATTTAGGTATTATATGTTAACATCTTATTAAAAAGAATTTAAAAAATAAGGAAATATTTTTGTTTTACGCCTCTCTTTTCCTTAATTCAGATATATAAATTGCTATTGTGTCCCAAACTGTACATATAATTAATCAAATATAACAAGGTAATATAAAATATATGGCTGTATAATAAAATTTATTACAGAACAAAATAAATTTTTATGTCGTCCAAGAAATTATAATTTCGCGAAATTAAAATGTATTATAAAAGAACAGTCTAATAATCAGTGAAAAAATAATTTAAAAAAATAGATATTTGTTATTACTCTTTTATATATTTTATATATTTGATATCAAACTTCTCACACGATTTATCTCGAAAATATACTTACTTGGACATGACGTTGCTAATAACGAAATCTCACTCGATCTCCGTTGCCGGGGTTTGGCGGAATATCAAGAGGGCACCAACCACGCGCGATTTTTTTACGACTCGATAAATCATGACGCAAGAGAGAAGCCAAGGATGTGATCCCGCGTGGTACCCCGGTCATTATTTACGCATCCTGCCAGAAGCAGGACGAAGGGCCTGGGCGGCCATTACGCTCCTAAACCCCGAGTAATGTTGCCGGTCCCGATGCGGTCTCGGAGGAAAGTATCTCTTCCGCTCTTTTCCCGCATCGTGGAAAACTGCTCGTTGCCCGTGACCAAATTTGACGAATGTATTTTCTATGCGCAACCACCTTTGAGATGATGCAGTTACACGGTGTTACAAACACATATCCTCACCATATATTCGCACCATAATCTTCACGTAACGTTCGTAATACATAAAAAATAAATTTGTTAAATTCTCCGAATTCTTTTTCCGAATTTTAATATGTATCTTTTCTTATCAGATAGTTGACAAGCAATAGTTTTAATAAATTAGAAGTTCTGCGCATTATTATTATTATTATTTACTGCAAATTATTATTTTCTTATGCTTTTTATATATTATTCATTTTATATATTATTATTATCATTTTATATATTATTATTGTTTACTAATCAAGAAAAATTGCCAAAAGATATCCATAAGTACAAAATACCCTCAATTTATTACATTTCTTGGAAAAAAGCCCAAGAAGGAGTAACAAAATAATAATTAAAATTGTTATGAAAATAAATATTATTTTTCAATCAAACTATTTTTAATTTATCTTTTGTTATATATAGAACGTTTACGCTTTGTGGGGGTTCTTTGAAACTCCTCAAGATTCGCACGATAATCCTTATTTTCTTCACCGTGATCACAGATCACAGGAGCTCGTTACTTCGTGTGAGGCCGTCGCCGATTTCGCAATTGCACGTGGCGTCATAAAGCACCCAGTATCTTACGCGTTCGTCGTCGCGTGAGAAGAGGTCGCTTACTTTCGCGTTACGAGCGAGGGGTACAGGCTCAAGAGGTCGGCGCTCATTTCCGCCTCTTCCGCAGAGGCATTCGCGATCGCGTTAATCGCGTGTCGTGCCAGCCGAGTCACTTTTCCGCCTCGATAAATTCTCGCGAGGGCTTTACCGAGAGAGAGAAAGAGAGAGAGAGAGAGAGAGAGAGAGAGAGAGAGAAAGATGGAAGGAGAGTCAGTCGAGGAGTGTGTAAACTCGGGCGCAAACGAAGCGCGACGACATCGTTTCTCGAGTACTTTTGCGGAGTATAGCTAGAACGGGAAGGGGAAAGGGAATGTAACCCTTCCACGAGAATTTCTCTCTAATTGCCCCCCGCAATCATTCCGACGCAAAGTTCAACAGCTATGAAGAAAAGCTAACAGATAAAAGACCAACAATAAAATCCGCTACGTGGACGAGATGGATTTTCCGATATTCGTGACAGTTCGCGATCGCAATCATGCCGCGCCGGGCCCCCTCGCTCGCGAAATTTTGCGACATGTGCACACACATACACACGGGGCGATACATCATCCGGCCCGTCACTGGTGTCATTAAGGATCCCCGCGGAAAAAAACTGCCGGTAATCCCGCGTGCGCATCACCGGCACGTCGCGTCGCGTCGCGACGGCCGAGCACAGCTGGTTTTTGGCGTACCGACATCCGGGCACCAGGTGCCCGGTGTGTCGCCGACGGAATAACCAGTTTAAATTGGCCGAGTGAAATACTGCAAGGTACACACGCGAGAGGGCAGAGAGAGAGAGAGAGAGAGAGAGAGAGAGAGAAAGAGAGAGAGAAAGCGAGGGAGGTGGATACACAAGGGGACAGAGGGATGAAGGGCGGAATGGGGTGTAGACAGGGGACTGTCCGGTGAAGGGAGGAATCCACCACCCGAATGGGATTCGCTGGGTCCGATCCGTTGGAACCTATATCGGCGGATATAATGCCCTTTGTGCAGTCGCGGCCGGTCTCGTTAGTTACGTAACGCCGCGAAACGACACGTTTTTCCCCCTCCCCCCTCCCCCGCTATCTCGCTGCCAGTTCTCATTAACGCGCTGAAAAATAAAAGTGGCAAAACGAGAAAGGTATATATTGCCGAAACTTTCTCGCCGTCGCAGTCCGAAAGGGAAAGAGAGGGACAATGACCGAGCGCAATCAGCGATTGCGTAATTAAATGACGGTCACGGGTTCGTCAAACGAGCGCGCGCGCGCGCAAGGCTGAAGGCTGATGTCGACCGTGAAGATCGCGGGGCAAAGTTTAACACGTGGGGCTGATTGCGTCGGAAAAAGGACGGCGTTTAGGGCTTGCGAAACGTCGGATTGGAGAGGTAAAGTTTGCTATTCGAGTCCGGAATCGAGTCTCCGCGCAGGATCCTTAAATATCTTCAAGTACTTGATAAACTGCGAATGTTTTTTTTTTTTCGAGGATACGTCGCTAAATAAGTTATACAGTGTCAGATTATAAGTATAAAGCACCCCCACAGATTGACGTAAATGTTATGTCTATATCTAGCAAAAAATAAATTAAAAATAATTTTATTGAAAAATATTTGTTTTTATAATAAATTAATATTGTGTCGGTTCTTCTTGGGCCTTACCGCCTTTCTAAGAAAATGCAATTAATTCAGGATGCTTTACATTTACTGTCTCAAGGCTGTTGTGATTGCAACAAATTACAATACGATTGTCAAGAGGAGAAAAAATGAAACGAGATTAATAAAATAAATTACTTCTATACTTAAAATATATTTCATCCGGAAGTTGCGGTACTTGTTCTTACCGAGATACTTGAATCTTTGATCGAGGAGTTGATAGAAAAGGGAAATATCGAATCATGTCTAAGTTATGCAAATAGGCTGCTAATAATGTATCAAATCCACAAGCAAACAATGAAATAATTAATTCTCCGAGCTCCCTAAGGGACTACAAAGGGAAACCTCCCAAATCCTTCGAGAGGGCAAAGCTGAGGGTTAAAACAAACACGGTTCGATAACCACGGAGGGAGCATTATCAGTTTGTCGGTAAAACTGGATAAATCATGAGAATGAGTATGCCTGCAGACATACGAAGTACTTGCTAATTAATGGTGCAACGTGAGGAGCAACGGTGCCTTACCGCAGAATAAATCAATTTGCAGAACCAATTTTGTCAGTGGAAAATGGAATAAAGCTGTTTCAGCAAAAAGCAGATCTCCTTCACAAATTCTCGTAAGAAACATTTACTCGAATATATGAAGAGAATTTTATTTTAAAATTTACTCTCATCAATCATGTTAATCGTGGGACAACATAGTTTTCGGCGAATTTTATGTGATGTTCACTATTTTTTAAATATATACTACAACAAATTTATTGTAATAAAAATACAGTAAAAAAAAACAGAGAAAATCATAAAATTTGTCGAAATACTATTATGTTGTCCCACGAATCACGATTAATATGATTTTCAGGGTAAATTTTAAGAGGGAATTCTCTCCGTGTAAAAAATATTTCTAAAGCTGTAAAAAAAAATAAATTTCTACGAGACGTTTCTAAAGAATGTCAAAAAATACGTGCTAATCTAAGAATTAATGATCCATGACAATATTACGATCGTAATAACAATAAAGTAGCGCTATTAAATAAGAAATCATGAAATAATGTCCATTTCTACCAGTGTGGATTAACTTTAATCGCAGGTTAACTTGCTCACTTTTCATCTTTTTCTAATTCTTAGAAATTCTAGAATTATTAGAAAAAGTTAACGAGAGAGTTAAACCGAGATTAAAGTTAATCTACGTTGGCAGAAATGAGCCTAAATAAGGCGAATGAGGAAATATGAAGACGCGAAGAGATCTTACGCTTTAAAGTATACGTTGCAGCGTTCCGAGAGAACTGGCATCTGCGCAGAGACACGCGATTTCGAGAGCAAAAAGTCTTGGCGCTCAAAGTTTCCCGGCTGTTTCGCGAGCCCGACAGCCACGGGCGACAGGTACTTCAGTATAATGGAGTACGCATCTGTCTCATCGAGGAGGGCGGCCGGGCGAATAAGTGTTACCCATTCAGAAAAGGTCAGTCGGCGGGAGTATCTGGGGCTTTTACGGCGTCGTAAAGTCCTTTAATGATCGCCCGGGAGGATCGACATTACGCGCGTATCGCGAGCAGAAGAAAACGGAGGAGGGAAGAGCGAGAGAGGGAAAGAAGCGGAGAGAAGGAGCGCAATGCTGGAAACTGCGGGCAATCTTCGCAGTCTTCGAAATGTCGCTTTAAATGTTGTCGTAACGACCCTTTCCGTAAGTTCACGTACCGGCCCTCGATCCTCGGGGAAGATATTGCCACCCTGGCATCGCAGCGCTGCAGCCTCGCGCTGTGCGTTTCGAAATGATCGCGGCCACACACAGGCGTTGGCCAGGTGTATTGATTTACGAGTACCGTACACGGAGGCGGGGAAGAAAGTCAGGTGCGATTATCGATATTAAAAATTGAGAACGCGAATGTGAATCTCAGTCGCAGCACTTTGCGCGGACACGACGTGTTTTGATTATTAATCTTAATTTAAAAAAAAGTACATCTGTGTATCGAGAAAATTGTAAGATAACCGACGATGTATCTAGTTGAGAAAATTGCCGACATTGTTTTTCAATCCACGACATGTAAAATTAATTTTTCATTTTACATTACAAAGAAAATAATTAAACGTCAAATTTCTATTTTACTTTGCAAAAAATTAACAGCTCATATAGACTGCTTTTATAAACAAATGTATTAATATGAATGTTTTTTATTAGCATTGATTTTTTTATAATAAAATAAGACTTGAGCAACAAATGATCCGAATATCCATTCTTACAACCTTTTAACTTTAATTCTTTCATTATATCTGCGAATCGTATGGTATCGTACTTCTTGTATTCATGACTTTTTGACGGTCAGTAAGAGAATTTTATAGCGATCGATTCTGAAGGTATCGAGGTAAAAACAACCGGGTGCGGACTCATCGCATTAAAAATATCGGTCCTTCCCCTCGTTCGACGCTCGTAAGAAAGTTACTTTCGTTACTCCAACGAAATGAACGTTTCAATGTATACGAGATCGTTGAGCCGCCGCGCGCGTGATCACGGAATCCGCTCGTTTGCGAGGGAAGGGTGGGCATTATATGCTTTAGGCACCGCTCCGTCTTGTTGTCAGTTTCCGTGGCTCGCTACACGGACGATGATCCTTCATTCCCGGCCGTCCGAGATTCGGACGGGGTTGGGCTTTAGGGAGATAATAAAGCGAGCACCGAGCACTGTAGTAGTGACAAATGGCCGCGCGTGGTATCGAATCATCGACATGGATCCGCAAATTTGCTCGGCGGACGCGCGCGCGATTCGTTTAATTCGCTTTCGATGAATTAAATGAATAGATGCATGAGAGGAGATAGAGCGGATAAAAATACGAGGCTGGCATAACTTCGATGAAATCACGCGTGCATCAAACACGCGTGCCGGTATTCCTCTCTTTGTGGCAACAAAACAATTTCATATGGCAAAGTATTTGATATATTAGAAATAAATATCCAAAAATGAAATTAAAATAAAATAAACAAATGGAATTTGAGCGTCACTATACTATTAATTACTAGAATAAAAAAACTTTTACAAACTTTACGAATAAATAAAGTTGAAATTACTTACAAAAATATTAAATGGTATTTAATAAAAAATAAAAATTTTAAAAATCGATCTTTTCAAATAAATTATGCCAATCGCGAAACAATAGCACATTATCTGTAAAAAAATACTCGTAAAAAAAAAGAACTTTCTGGCGTTCGTAGCGTGAAGGATTACATTAACGAAAATTACGTCAATTTCAATCGCTCGTAAAAATCGACTGAAAAGTTCATCGAAGTTATCCTGTCGGAAGTTCCGCCCGCCTATCACAGAGCGGTCATTAATCTCCCGACTGTTTCAATTGAACTGATTATCGCACGACACGCCAGCGGCGCATTTTCGTGCGGAGATTAACAGGACGAGCGTTGCCTAATCGAAGAATAATTCGTGATTAATCTCCTAGACGCGATTAATCTTCCGTAATGGTCTAACCCGCTTGCTAATCGACGATGCAAATCCGGCTCCGCTGGTCGAGACCAAATTGGGCTCGTCAGTGTTCAAATAATCATCTCTTACAGTTTTTAAGAAATTATAATCTTGCATCGAGTACGTTAAATGAATGAAAAATCAATATTAATTAATATTGATATAATTTTTTTTATAAAAGCAGTTTACATATATCAATGAACATCACAATTTTTTGTAAAGTAAAATAGAAATTTGAAAATTCAGTTATCCTCTTTGTGATATAAAATGAGACTTATTAATCGTGCATGTCAGAAACAACGTCTGCAGTTTCCTCAACTAGACACATCATCGGTTATTTTTCCTTTTAATTAATGCGTGCCAGCTGCGCGCGCAATTATAATAAAGAATTGCGGGTGCGCGAATTAAAACGCTGCTGCAGATTGTTCGACACCCCCTGCGCGAGGGGACGGGACGGTCGGTGCTAATTTCGCGCGAGTATATACATTTTTCTCCTGTGTTTTATTATTTTCTGCGGTATAATATATCGACGCGCATGTGCCATCTGCCGCGGCGCGGCGCGCGGAATGCCAATCGTCGCCAGGAAATTCATTAGGAAAATACTCGGCGCGGTACGGTGGGTGCGGCGTTATGGCGAACGCGGTTTCGGCGGCGCGCGGAGGAGCCAGGACGTCGGGAGAGCGCGGACGACGAGGGGTTTCAGGAGGGATGTTGGCAAGCGACAGTAAAGCCGAAGTCGCGGACCGACCCGATGCCGGGGGTTGCTGTACAATCGAGAGAGCGAAATCGATAACTCATCCGCCAGTTCCGCGCGCTCCACCTGCTCCATCCCCCTCCCCCTTACGGTGTGTCAATCACGACGTGGGCGTTATCGGCGATGCCGAGTGTGCAAACTGTCGACGATCGACGACGCGAATTTATCGCGTCCGCCGTGCGGCGCGGCGGCGGGTAGCCCGTCACGTCGTACACGTGTCAGAATAAAGACCCATTTAGACGGGAACGATTGTTAATGCCGCATCGATTGCAGTAACGACGCCGTTGCAATATCCTCTACCGATATTGTCGAACAAATCGCATCCCCTTTTGCACGGACGCCGCTGATATATTTCGTGATACTTCGACCTCAAGCTAGCGATAATTGTTGCATTGCAAATCGGTCTATTATTATTATTAGACATTTCACTTGATTTCGCATAGGCACGAAATATATTATATATCCTAACATATTATACAGAAAGAATGGTTTTCCAAAGCTGAAGTCTCGAAAAATTTAGCTAGATATAGATCTAAAAATAATTTTATTAAATCATTAATATAATTATGTGGGATATTCAAGTTAATTGTTATAGAATTTTCAAAATTTTTTACAACGTTGCTCATTAGGCTTGAATTTCGTTCCATATATACATAATTATTTTGATAATTTAACAAAAAATAATAACAAAATTTTCAGATCTATATCTAGCTAAATTTTTTTTTCAGCAAAATCTTTCCGTGTATAATTGTACTTCACATCTGCGATCTCTTATTTCCCTTGAGACAGTATAATTTCAAATTTAATATACATGATACATCTTTTATAGAAGTGATAGTGCCTCTCAACAGTAGCGCTATATCATGTACAATTCTTTTTCTATTTGACAATACCGTCAGGTACGAATGCGTCAAGTGCCGCCTATGTGCTCGAACGAGATCAGTAGTAACGGAAATCGATAGTTCAGTCTAGACTGCGCGCTGCAGCACTTTGCTTATCGAAATTTGCAACGGCAGGGAGCCGCAACGCGGAATTTCCTGATTGCTGCTTCATTAGATATGTAAATTATTGTTGACATTCTATAAACTGCCGCATTAACGCAAACATCACGGAAATATTGTATAGATTGAATTTTTAAGTAGTTAAAACAAACACATATTTCGCGTATATATGCATATGTATATCATATACGAATAAAACATACATTGTTATCCACGCGAAACAAAAATTATTAATGCAATAGAAATTTTCTTTCAAAATTCGGCACTGCATTTTTTTTATAGCAAGCAAGAATTTCTGCGTTAAAATCTTACAATTTTACTTACATTATTCCAATATTCGAGCGCACAATGCACGAGATTACATACCTGAAAGAAAAGCAAACATGTTCAGTATTAATAATTAAAATCACACAAAGTCTATTAAATCAATATACAATTAGACAATAATTATAATAAAGAAAAAACTGTGCAAGCTAACATTTTCATAATAAATATTGTACCAATCAGCTCGTGATAATAATATTATTGCATTATTGAGAAACAGATAGCTTAAAGAGAAAAAGAAAGTCTATATTTCACCAACATTCATCTTCTTATGTGAATAATGTGAACTTCGAAAACCGAGTGTTGTGAATTATTAGAACGCGATTTGGCGGATATGTGAAAGAGATTTCAGGAAGAATCCCGGACACGCAAAGGACAAACGGGTGCGCGTTGAAAGGCTTCGGAAAAAAGAAAAGGTACGGTCGACTTGACAAATCGCGCTATACCCCGATACCACGGTCGGAGAGGAGCTACCGTCGAAACCGGCGACGTGAATGTGCGACGCCCATAATGGAATCGGAGAGATTACAACGTCGAGAGCGCGGATTTCCCTCCGAAGAGTGCTTCCCGGGGTGTGCCTCTTTTTGTCGGTCGTAATCTCGGCTCGTGAACGCGGGGCCCTTGGATATTTCATAATTTTTCGTCTGCGCATCAGTAATCCACGAACGGAGCAAGAAGATACCCTTCTTCTTGCCTCGCCAGGTTTCGGCGAGAGCCGACTACTTGAAGAGGATCTAGAAAATCCAATAAATTCCTAGGCTCCTCAGATGGCCGGATTGTCGAGTGTTACGGTTGACAGGTTTTATAGCCTTCTATGTACATGTTAAAATCGTTGCCTTGTAAGTCAAATTCAAACTCCTTATATCAAATATATCTTCGTGATCTAGAAGTTCTCGAATTTTATTGCATTACGTTTCGAATCTTTAACATAAAATCCTTAATGTCTTAAAATATTTAAGTCTTGAAAATCTCTCTCTTTGTCCCTCTCGTTAGATTTACGAGTTTTCATTACATACAAATTTCGTACAAACAATTCTATGAAGGGCCCGACGAAACAACATCCGACTTTGTGGACCTTTCAAATTAGGATTGTCTCGGCTTTAATCTCGTTCAAGTTCGTAGAAAAATGAGATGGACCGCTATACTGCACTGTCTGCTTTCTCCGAGTCGAAGGGAAACGTCTGAATTCAGCAGAATCTACCCTGAATCTACCGAGTGGAAATTGTGCTCTAATCGCGCGAGGAGATGAGAGGACCGAAATGCACTATTAGCACGACGCATCACGTGGCAGTCTTATCCCGGGATGAAATCTTCTACCCTTGCTGCTCCTCATCCTCCTCCAGCAGCACCGTCGTCCTCGTGACACAGGCGCCGCGTGCGCGGCATTGTTCGACCTTGTCGTCGACGATGATGGCGAGCCTTATCTCAGTGGTCGCGCGTGACTGGGCCCCCGACGGAAGACAGCGGGGATGGCGACGGTCGAAAGTCCAGAGAGGGTGACGAGGGTGACAAGAATAAGGACGAGGGGGGAGGACGGGGGAGGAGAAGGAGGAGAGTACGACGACGGTGACGTCCGATAACGCTCCTCTCTCGCCTCTCGTGACGCACAAAACGCCCCGAAGACGGCGACGGCAACGGCAACAGCGACGCGTTTCGAAACGTCAACCGATGCATCGCCGCTATACGATTCCGCAACCCCTCCGCAGCATCCCTTCCGCCCGCTTCCCTCCCGCCACCCGCCCCTCGCAGACCGATACTCCGACGTTCCTTCAACTGTAACACGAGCGCGTGAGATGAAATAACGTATTTCACGTTGGGAGATCGTTATTTTTCGTTATGCAGGAAATTTAATGCGAGAAAATTTAATTATCGGCGATGCGTTCGAGTGAATTAAAGGCGATAAGCTTAAAGCCGCTTCAGTGAATATATAGAATTTTAACTAACGCAAATGTTTGCCAGAGAGAAAGATGTAATTTTTTCACAAATAATAAAATAGTAAAATTGTATAATATCTTCGTAAAATTTTCTGATAAGTAAAAAAACAAACTGATCAAAATAATTTCAAATAAAAGCGCACTGTTTGTTAATGTCATATACTATTTTAAAAATTGCCACAAAAAATTTCCACAATAAACTTTGTATATTTTTATTTTTTTGTTCTTAACTGTGCTACAAAACGTATTTAAATTAAATTTTTTGAAAATCCCTTTTCTTGTTGTCCTCAGACTCAAGTTATTCGATCCGAGATGTTGCTTCGCAGAATTGAAGAAAATAAAATGCTTGTAATGCAACGTAACGAATTGAAATTGAAATAAAAATGTGAAGAACTGATTTTTTGGCTAGCTTTTCAGACCATCACCGTTGCACTTTCATTGAACGTCACCTACTACGTTGTCGGTCGCCCAATTAAAATCTCTTCGGCGTCTTTTTTAGAAGCACACCACGCGGAGGAATGGGGCCGGGCTAATGAATTCTGGCAGAGGGTGTCGGACCGTAAATCCCTCGGTTTGCAGCGCGTATATATACGACGAGAGACGTCGAAGAGAGCGCGCGAGCGGATGGAGGAGCAGGAGGACGAGGAGGAGGGTGAAGGAGGAGAGGATGACGAGAACGGGGACGAGAAAGTCGTGGCATCGCGGGATTCCTGGGTGTATACGATGCACCCGGCGAGTGACGGGATCGATGCTTCCTGTCTGCTCGTCTGAAGCCTCGGCCCCTTTACGAGGTATCGGTAACGCTACTGCTGCTGCTGCCGCTGCTGCCGCTGCTGCTGCAGCTTGAGCGAAACGAAATTTTTAAAAGCGTCGATTGAAGATCAAAGGCCGATCGTAATGCCGACATTTGATTGCTCGTCATCGTGACAAGCGGATGACAGGTACAAAGGGATCGACGCAGTTCCACGGTGATTGGTCTTCTATCACTGATGATCGCAATGTAAAAATGTGAGATAAAAATTTGAGAATCCTTCGGATAAAAGCAAGTTTCGCGACGTCAAATTTATCGGGCGCAATACATTAATAGAAAAAGATAGATACATAATTAAGTAGTAGGTATAATTCGAGATCATTTAGATATAATCGAAAAATAATTATTTAGAACAAATTCTAACTTGGAGCTATTAATCATTTCATTAAATACTTAATCAAATAAAAAATGTATATCTTTTTTCAATTCTCTTAAAATTCTCAAAAACTTCTCTTTATATTCTTTTTAAAATCTTATAGATATCTTTTATTATAATAAATATAATTCTTTTATAGAATCTATTAATCCCTTTCAATATCATTTCAATTTAGAAGCCAATTGTGCACCAAATTGAATCTCACTCATTTAGAGCACATGAAAATAATCTAGGATTAACTCAAAGAGGGCAACTTCGATTACCTCCTTTCAATTCAATCAGCTGAAACAGGCATTAAATCAGACCAACGGCTTAAACAACTGCGAGGAGGAATATTCCATCTTCGGCGCGACAGGAGACAGGATCGATGTCTCCCTCTCGAGAAAGGGGACTCCACACCTAACGTGAATCGCGTCGGCCCGGCCCGCGTATTAACTTAAACCTTTCCTCGTCAATTCGAGCCTCCTCCATCGCGGATTGGAAATGGGGTGTTAAAGGAGGGAAGGAGGGAGGACACGGGGCCGAGGGTGGATTTATGGAAATTCGGTGGTCCGGTCAAAAGGGGCGCCGTTCGTAAGAAAGATTTTTCCATCCTCCCTTCCTGCCTCCCCTCGCCAACCTTCGGCAAAAAACATCGAGGAGCTGATGCCAACGCATGATCTTTGATCTCGCGGTAAGAGAAGGGTGTGGGTCGTCATCGCGCGAACAGACCGAGAACTATTGTTCCCCGCAGTCGAGTACACACACCTCGATCGAGATTACCTCCGTTCGGTTTTAAGCGAAGCAACGAGAGGAGAAGGTAGAGAGAAAGAGAGAGAGGCAAAACGAGGGAGATCAAAGGCGCGTTCTTGTTTTCGACAAGAACGAGTTACCGCGGCGACGCCGCTTGTTGTTATACCGCGGCTTGCTTTAGAGCGGAATGGACCCCGCGCGCGCTATATACGGAAGTGGAACCCGCACGTCGTAGGGGTAGTAGACGAGAGATAACGGACGATCGTGATAAAGCAAGAGAGGCCGGTAATTAAGATTGCTGCCCCCGAGGCGTATATAACTTGTCGACGGTTATACGGTTGTTAATCGGTACCGCGCTTTTTGTAGCCATTTGCCGCGTCGCGCCGCGCCTTCTCGTGGTCTGTCGAGCGGTTTCGCGGCGTTTATCTTTCGGCAAGTAATTTTCCTGAAGCTTGATTGTTATACACTTTCGATTAAACGAGGTAAACACGCGATTAATGTACGAACGGACGAACGCTATACGTCGAGCGTAACTATATATCCGCGGAACTTTCGTCTCGCTAACACAAATGTATTTCACATTATTAACAGATGGAAATCGCGGCCTATAGCGCGCGATGGATCGCGATGGAACGACGGCGGCTCGTCCATCCCAGCGAGAAATACTAAAAAGCCTGTACGTGTCTCCATAAATGTTAATTAACAATAATTACGAGGGTATACCACCCTCGTTCTCTGCTTAACGCCCTGAAGGATTGGCTGGGTGGCCCGGTAGCGACCGGGCGCAGATATCTGCTGCTTTTTACACGTCACCGGGGAGACGGCTAACGAGGAAATATCGTCAGGCAGACGCGGACGATTCAGTCGGACCTGCAGGACATATTTCGCCCTGTCGCATCCGTCTGTTCCGCATGTGCCGTTATGTCATTCTACATGTTTCAATTACACACCGCGCGAAATTAGATATACCGCGCTTTTGTTTAGTTAGCGTATTACCTCATATGACATCGGATTCCGGTGACATTATTGCATTAACATGTTATGCGCTACAATATTTGGAGAAGTAAATGAATAATGAAAGGCACGTCATACATCGCGTTGTATTATTTTAAAATAAAGTCGATTTTAAACCTCCCCCGACACGGGACATCAGTTTATATTTAACTCGACGTTTAATATTTATGCTCGAATATATAATTTCGCATTCATGTTATTATAGCGCTAACTTTGTTAGCGGCTAATAATCCCGCGCTGCAGGCTTCGACAGCTTCGAAACCAAATAATCGGCATACCTTTACGGCCGTGACTAATCAGAGATAATGGTTGTATTATAACGCGAGCTCGTTTGCGTTTCGCAAACCGACCGAATGATCAAATCGCGAGCCGGCCCGGGGAGATCGCGCTGGCTGATCGATCACGATCGGCATGCGGTAACTCGAGAACCTCCGGTGAAAATAGGTGCTAAGTGCGGAACCGGCAACAGGTTCTCGACTTCCCGCAGTCCGCGTATATATATATACACATGGTGCGGGATGTCGCGCGTGAAACGAATGACATCCCGCTCTCATCCGCGGATTTTTCGATTAATCTCGACTCGATCGCTTTTCAGCGGCGTTATCACGAAACGCGCGGATACTTTCCGGGGCTATTAAAAGTGAAGAGATCGTTTGCGTCTCCTTTTTTTCAGTAATTTACTTTAATAGAATCTTAATAAGCATGTTGTAGTCAATGAATGAATTTAATATCGAAAGGCGTTGATAAGCTCGCGAAGAAGATGTTATTTATATCAGATCCCATTTACTAATAATTCTCTTTTTTTCAAAAGAGCTGTCAATAGGATTAAAGGAATGAAAGTTGCATTCGCTCTCGCACACTCTGTATGTATCAAGCGCATTGAAAACGGGTCTTCCATCGATTGCCCGTGAAAAGGAAGAACTCACGTTACTTTCTTGCATCTCTCGTCGCGCCATTTCAGGAGCTCGACATTTCCGATTTGGCAAAGCACTTACTGTTTTCAGCGTTCTCCAAGAAGATCACTCGCGATTAATCGAATGGAAAGCTTGAAAAGGCAACTAATTAGCTGGATGACTAGATGAATTTTACGTCACGGTTGGTCTGTTATTTAGTTTGTAAAATTTTATGACCGTTTATCGTTTTGTGATGAAAATGTCAAAAGTATAATAGCACAAAATAATGGAAACAAGTAAGCAGAGTAAGTTTAAAAAGAATATAAATGACTCACGTAAATTAGTCTGTAAAAGTTTCAATAAAAATATAAAATACTGTAAAATATCACGTAAATGTGTCAGTCTCTCTTTTACCAGAAACCTGGAATTCGTCAATGTTGCCTCGCACATAAAATATCAACGAGCGGCACTCAGGATTACCTTATTTATTATACATTAAGGAACTTCCTGCAAATTACCCCCTGCCGAGCCGTTTTATTTTCACCGACAAGATTACGCTAAGCATTCGTTTCCGTAATTATGCAGTTTGCGGTTTGGGGTCGACGACTAACAATAACGCCGCAAGTAATCCTGCAATTATCGTGTAATACCGCTGATAGATCGCGTCACGAAGCGACCCGAGCGCTTTCCATGAATCTCACGCGGTCGGAAATTTTCAACGACACGCGATACTGCGCGCGCGCGCTAATAGACGGGCTCTCGCAGTTTCGCGACGCGGGGAATTTTTCGGGCAAACAACACACAGTCGGAAACACAGGCCTCGTTTGCATCGGTTATGCGAGCAACCGAGGCCGGGGACCGAGAGCGACGGGGGGCACGAGCGGGGCTTCAATTCGGGGTTTACGATCCTGCTAATATCGGCAAGGGGTCCGAAACCTCAAAGGGTCGAGTAATTACGTCTGTTGCCGCCAAACTGTATACCGGCCGTTATATTCGAGTGGGCGCCAAAGTGCTCGAAACGCATTCCGTCCCGTAATTGCAAAAAGGGCGGTCGGAAATATGCCGGGGAAAAACGCGTATCTTCGGATAGGTTTTCCAACTCGTTCACCGCGCTGCGAGGGATTTATTAATAAACCTTCGAAAACCTTCCTTCTCGTCGAAGCAGCCAAAATAATAAATTGAAATAATTTATAGAAAAAAGTTAGCAGTAACGACAATATCAAACTAATCGATTGAAAGACGGCAAATGCTAATCAATTCTATGTATTAGCTTCAATATTAACCCTTGATATACACGATTAAGTCATGATGCATCTCGACTGTAACACAGTAGTTGTAACATTTATATATAATTTTTTAATACACAACCTTACAAATACTTTCCAAAGATGTTAAAGTATACATGTAAGATTTATTTAAGCATTACATGTAAATTAATCCAGACCGACAGTGTGTAGTGGACCAGAAAATATCATCGTGCATACTAAGAGTTAAAAGAAGTTCCGTCCGTTAAGGAAAATGTACACGAAGGAGAAACCGGTACGTACAAAAATATTATCATACAAAGATATTCTATATTTCGTTCCGTGAACGGTATCGCTGAGCGGCGCTCTCATCTAATAAGCGCGCGATAACTCTCCCGACTGTTTGACTAATATCGCTATTAATGGATAATGAAAATTTCTGGGCAGCGCGCAAACGCGCGTTAACTGCGTGCATTAACATTCGCCGAACGGAACGAAACGCTGCTCGCGCGTTTGCCCGTAGACACGCCAGCTAAGCTTAGGCACTATAACTCGTAGTGCTTGTACACGTATATATACGGGCTATTATTAGCCGACCACCTGTGCGACCCGAGGCAGTTGCTCTCTCACAATCGGCTACATACGTCTTGGGTCTCTCTCCAGGGTCGTATCGATCCCGAGATGGCACCCGGCCTCTATACCGCCGCGCGATCGGCTATCTACGCGATACCGGTTTCCAGGAAACGAGACGAGCCAATTAACAGCCGCCATTCGCACGTACGCTGCCGACTTGCGTCGCCAGAAATGGATCGGAAATGACTGTATGTGTATGTACAGATGCAGGATGTTATTAATATCCTGAGGGAATATGAATATTCCATGACGCGATGAAATACACTTAACGCAGAGCTCTACATAAAAGAGATAAAAGAAATTTGTGTGGATGATGAAATAAGATTTCTTGTTTTCAGAGGAACTTGTCTGAACAGATTTCTTGTTTCCTTTAAGAATGATTATTAATTCAGAAGTCGCAGTAATCAATTTGCGATGCAAATCAATCATCAGGATTAATTACTATAATACTGTACACATAGTACATACTTATTATTAAAAAATAATAAAATTGTCTAAGAGAGAATAACAAGAGTAATTAGAAGAATTTACAGTATTTTGTAAAATTTAAATCTTAATCCAGAATAAACAGAAGATATTTTTAGCCTCTCACGACAGAGATATTATTTATGAGACCGAGCGATAATAACAAAATAATTACACCTTTTCGGTATTATCTAATCCCCTAAGCCGACTTCCTCTACTCCGCGTAGAAAGCTCGTCCTCCTTTCATCCCGATTAATTTCCGAACTTTCATTCGAGCGGCTGCTTTTCACGGGATATTAGCCCAGATCACAAGCCGTTGCACTAAGTATGATAAATGGCATTTCGTCGGTCGGACATTCCACGCACCCCTGAGACCACAATTTTCGTCAATAATCGCCGCATCCGGGCTTTTAGTCGTCAGGATCCTTTATACTGTTTGATAATTAAAGATGCGACCGAAAAAGTAAAAAAAAAAAATAGAAGAACGGAAGGAAAATAGGAAAAAAATCTTTGAAACATCCTACGCATTTTTAACTGTCTGCTTCAATTTTTATTCTGCTCCCGCAGCTATCGCTACCGTTAATGGAACGCGTATGGCAAGGAGATCAGAAATAGAGCAACAAATTAACAACGAACTAATATGTATGTACCCGCTGATAAAATACCCGCATGTATACTTCATTGCATTTACTTTATTCATAATGCGCGCACGCGTGCGCATGCACACACAATTTTCTCTTTGATCTTCTTGAGGCGGCATCGTCTTAGCATTAAAAAGAAACATTTTTATTACTTTTATTCAAAAACAACTTGTATGTGAAAAATCTATCGAAAGGTATTCTATCAATATAAATCGACGCGTTACACCGCCCTGTTGGTGGTAAGAAGCATTATATTTCAGTGTTCAATGTGTGCATTTTTATCTTTAGTTCTTAAGTAATCCACACAGATCCCGAATTTATCTTGAATTTCATTTTAAAGTAAACGTTGCAAATATACAATACCCGCCTCTAGAGTTAAGTACTCTCTAAATTTGAATTAGTGAAAAATCTCTGAAAAGTCACTAATTGAGTCAGTAGCTATAATCTAACTTAACTTAACATTTTGCATTGCTAATAAATATAAGTGAAACGGGCCCTAATCTGCTGTGCAATTAGCGAGAACAGCAAAGTCCACTAATTTGTCAATTATACCGATTATTCACTTATTTATTAGTAATTTTCGAAAGTCAATGAAGTTAAATTTCACTGATTACCAGTGATATACTTGGAACATACTTGGGCATTCAATGAATAACCATTGATAATCAGTGACTATGCACTGATTCAGATTTAGAGAGTATAAGAATACAATAAATTATTAATGTGTTTGTAATCAACGAATTTGATACCTACCGCTCCATGCAGAACGATTAAAAGCATCAAGCAGCTGTTTTTTTTTTTTAACAGTTACAATCCTGGACACCCCGAGATTTGGAGGCGCGCCGCGACGTTCGAATTCCCCGGTGTGTAACGACGAGCGTGCAACTGCCGCGTGCAACGCGCAATTCCGCCCCGTAAAATCCGGCGCGCGCGGTAACGCCGTTATTTCGACCGGACCGAAATAATTGGAGGTAATTCTCTGTTCGCTGTTGTTTTTAATCGATCGCCCCGACCCGTTCGCGCGCCGATTACGTCGAATGCGCGATGCGCGCGGTCCGCGATTTAATTGTGAAATCCTCGATATCGCGCGACGTCTGCACGTGACGCGCTGTTTACCGAATCTGATAATAACCATTGTATGCGCGCCGATGTCATTAACGAATGGAAAATAGGAATAATCGCGTTTTCGAAACGGTAATGTTCGTTTCGGCGAATGAAAACAGATTTGATTAAAAAGACGCTTTGGCGTCCGTGGGATTACGGGACAAATTATGTCGCATTCAATGCAGTATACGCGTGAAGTATTCGCAATGTAATAATACATCACAAAAGAGACAAAGAGACTCCATGCGCGATATACCTACAGATGGAAAGTGTTGCGGTATACGCGGAGCAGAGATCTCGTGAAAATTTATGTGCGCGCTATATGTGCAACGCGCTATTTTTAGCCCGCGCCCGTTATACAATGGATAATTAGATTCGTTCCACGGGGATCGTATATTTTCCACGCTCTCGTAAACGGTCTGATTATCTTATACGGTTCCGCTCGTTACGTCCCTTACGGTGATCTTTAATCGCGATCGAGATATACCGCCTTCTTCTCCGACTCGCACCGCATCGCATGACGTCATAATTAAGTCGCAATCCGTAATAAAGTGCGTGATTGCCGAGAGCTGACATAAGCTGACTATATATCGAGTTGAGAAGGTCGGCTAATCTGACTCTAAAATCGCTAAGTTTCTCACGCTTTATCTAAACGATCGCAAAACCGATAAAATTATTGTCCACCGGCAACGAAGTAGAACGTAATAACTTCGCCATAAATTTCATCTCACTTGAATAGAATTAAGAAATAAGAAACTGTATCATTTGTCAAGTCGCACATTTGCTGTAACAACGACATAGATCAAAAAGTTTTCCAGAAAAAAAAATTAATATTAAAATTAATATTTTGTAATATTAATTTTAAAATATAATTTTGGTATAACTGATTATCCATATGTTTTATAATTTCTTTTTTATATGTTTTCATTCTTTGTCTGCAAGCAACTCCAAAATGACAATCTTCTTAAATTATGTCGTTGATAGGCAAATGAACGAAGTGATTAAGAGAGCTAAAATAAAACTAAGGAGTAATTCAGTTCTCGTTATAAACGCAAAAAAAATGCGAGCAGAGGAAAAGGATATTCCGATAATGATCTTGATCGCAACTTCTCCAAGACAAATTTGTCCATCTGAACTCAGCGTTGCAGCATTATGTTAATTACAGCTCACGCTCCGAGAGCTTGGCAGCTTGGCTGAAGTTTGTCGGATGTCGTTAACTCTTTTCTCCATCTTAGCATCGATCGCGCTTACGGCGCCGTGCGCGGCGATATGAAATCGCTAACTGAATCGCTAATTAGCTGAGGCTATCGACGCCGCGCCGGCGGAGTCGAGTCGAGTCGAGTTGACGCGCGTTTGACGAACATTAAACGCGCGAACGTGGAAAGTAACGACGCGTTCCCGCGCGCAAATTATCATCCCGCCGGAGACGAGTTTTCGGATCCGTCGACGCGGAACACTTTGATGTCCTCTCGGCGTTTACGAGTCGTCGCGGATCCTGCAGGTGGTTAAAGGGCCATAAACGTAGGCATAACCACGTGCGTTTATACGACTGGGCATAGCAACGACGACCGGCGAGCATGTGCGGCATGCGCGAGTGCCGCGTAAATGTCCGTCTTAAAGCTGATATTTCAGCACGTCCTTGAGCAGTTGGACGACACCACTCGACTACGCAGAGAGGTCGTCTGGAATCTACAACTATTAAGTCGGCGGTTAAGTACAACGAAATAAATCGAAATGAGACATATGCGGGTATTTAGTGGTCTCTCGTTACTCCGTTTCCGATCTTTTTGCTGCACGCAAGTGAATAACGGCAGCTGCAGCTTAAAATTAGCATAGTCAATAAATCATTAAACACTTCAAATACATACACCAAGAGAAAAGTGTTTGCCATTCGTGACTGTAATTCCACAGTATAAGCTAATTACGGTTGGGAGCTCCATTTTTGTACTGATTATTGCTAATGTTAGTAATAATAATTAGATTTATAAATGACTGCACATTATAGTTTTTATTATGATTATATAGTATAGTTGAATTATTGCAACCATTTTTCTCTCTCAATGTATTTATAAATGCGTTTATTTACCTTTGCTTGAGAAGAAATTAGTTTCATAGCTCATATTTTTCTATTTTAAACCTAATTTTGTGGTAAAAATAGAGTTTATTTTTTAGACTTAAAAGCGAGCAAATTCTTAAATAGAAGTATATAAATTTTCCAAGCAAATTTTATCTGAAATTAACAGAGGTTTCAAAAACCCAATCCATCTCCAATATTTTCGGAGAAGCTCCAAAGTCGTACGCGATAGCTAGCTCGCAGCATTTTCGAACCGTTGAATTTATCGTTAAACCCGAGGGAAGGCGACGTGCCGATTTCGCCTTTGATGTTATCGCGATACCGACGGTAACGCCAGAAAATCGTCGCGCTCGATTACCGTCGCGCCGTCAAGAGAAGCACGTCCCGCGTGCCGCGCCTACAGCTAATTACGGGTTTATAATTAGTCGCGAATAGTCTCTCGACGATTATGCACGTGCCTCGCGCACTAATTAACGAGGACAATAGTCCTGATCGGGCGAAAAAGCGCCGCGCGCCGTACACCATCCTTATACCTTAATTAATCGAAGACTAGCGCGCACTAATTGGAAATCGAGCCGATAAAGTTTCACTCAACGTGAAGCTTCTATTCTGTCTGTTCGTTTGATAATCTCTATATATAGTTAATTCGTTTCGCTCCCATCGTGAGAAACGTGACGAAAGGAAACAATACGGGTTTTTCGGAATTGTATGATGAAATGTTCAGGAACACTTTAGTGTTTTCTCTTGTTTATAGATACAAAAAATCAAGCCCTTCTCTCGAGCGTGAAACATCGGTGACCTTTGACATTTGCGGGGGATTACAAATTAAAAAATTTTGCCAACCGGGATGAGAAGACCGTGGAAGTCTCTCCCTAGACTCCTTAGAAATTATCAACACAGTTACTGCTGGAAAAGAAAACAGCGCAGTAAATTATAGTTTTCATTGGATGTGGAAGTCGCGTCTAAATTCGTCAAAATATCTGTAAGGAAAGCGCTGCGCTTATGGAATATCCTGCATAATTAATTAGAGATATATACAGATAATATATTACCTCGATGTTGGAGCTGTACCATCCATCATAACGTAACGACAGTGATATATCTTTACTGCTTAGTTAAAGAGACTCGAGATTTTATCTTATCTAATAAGATAATTTTCTAGCGCGTACAAAATCTGCATATTCGAAAACATTCCACTAATTGCATCGCAAAAACATCGCGTATATTATTATATTATCGTTATCGAGTAATCAATAATGTCAATATATAATAAAAAAAAGGTTTTTTTTATCTCTGTAAAATAATTCTAGCTCGACTTACACCACTTATTTCGCTGCGAGAAATTGCGCTAACTATTTTCACAGTTCCATATGTCGAGTACATATGCTCAACCGCGCGCCCTGTGGGGGTCTTTTAAATGCCCACTTAAAGTATTAATTATGCAGAAATTCACGCGCGGCACGTAGCGAGTGTAGCATGATTTGAGATTAGAGATTTCTAATTGCATTCGCGCGGCGTAATTGCGTAAGTCCGCGATTTCTGCGGTGAGATATTAATGATGCATTACACGGCCGCGGCGAGCGCGTGTTTCCGCCTTTTGAAGACGTCACGTGCGTATATTCAATATTATGAATAATGCGCCACATAATTGTGACGGTATTTATGGTCCGCGGAAATGAGGTGAAAATGCTACCAGATGTGCGCCGACCCAGAAACAATATTTATTACGATAATAAATTATCACGATAATTTATGAATTATCCCAATAATTGGAATCAATATCGTATTTATTGTGATGTAATTGCGACTACTTTTTTTTCTGACACTATTTCTGATTAATAGGAAGTAAAGGGCTGTGTGAAATTGCCCCCCCCCCCCCATTACTAAAAATTCAAAAATGACTTTTACCATTCGATTGGTGATCGTTTGGTAGTATTTGGTAGTCCATTCTCAATGGTTGATAGTCAAAGTTGTAAATAACAACATGAAAAAGACATTTCGCGCGTGAAGTTAGCCCCTTCTTTCGCAAAATATATGGCTTTCCAGACTGAGTAAGTAATCATAACTGTAAGCATTCGTTTGGTGGTTGACGTTTGGTAGTTTATTCTCGATGATTGACAGTCAAATTGTAAATAATATCTTCTTAAAATAAATTTATTATTATTTTTAATCAAAACATCCTCTATATGCTCGTTCATTGACCTATATACATATATTGTCCCTTTATTATTTCTGATTTTTTTTTATTTGACCAGTTTTATTCTGCTAATATAAATTTTTTGAAAAGATCGTTTTATCTCTTGTTGCATTGAACGTTTAACTTTTTAGGCGACGGCAATATTAGCATGGACTCGATATCGTCGAATCGTCGCGGGTGTTAATTCAACGTGATATAAAATCCCGAGCGTCAAAGGATCTAAATCATCCCTTTCAGTTCGTCATGCGCGATAAAACGGTGGTCTGGCGTCGTATTTTTGCAACGATGATCGCGGCATGACGAAACAATGGCATCGCGACGCGATAAAGCCGGCGACACGCCACGCGTGCATTCGCGTGAACGCGCGTGTTGCAGCGACGCAGCTGAAATTTCCACGAAGATCTCTGGCAAGTTCGCCGATGTGAGTTATCTCTAAAGATATTAAATAGCAAGATAAAGCCAGTAATCGAACTGCAACTCGTAGCCTATTGCCATTTAAATGCGTTACTCATTGGCGCGCAGTAAAAATTTTAATCGCAAAAAATGAAATCATAACTGTACCTACACATCTTAAGCCTGTTGTTCCGTTCGGATATATTTAATCCAAAATGTAATTTATTTTTTACTTAAAAATTCCTTTTTCTCCGGTATTGGATGACTTCATCTGTAATGTAAGAACTTTTTATGAAATTTTTTATTTTATTTTTTTAGAGCTTTCTGATCATATTGACCCAAATAATACAATCGTATAACGGAATAGCAAGATGTGACGAGCACAATATCAATCTCTTTTCATTTGCAAATGCATTTTCGTAATTTTCTTTCTTTTCTATTAGTCACAATGGACAAAAATCTCGTTCCCAGTCCAAGTTTTGTATCCCGTTCTCGCGAGATGCGTAATAATTCTTCCAAAATAATAATTTCGATATTTAAATTGATACATAAAGAAAATTTTAATTGAAAAATTCGTCTCTTTCTTGTCTACGCTCGGTTCTTTTTGGTGAAAAAAAAAAGGAGAATATGAGTCTCGGATTTTCCTGCGTAGTCTCGGCGTACGACAGTTGCGGCCCTGCAAAGTAGTCACGGACAGTGCTCGTCAGCCGAAATTCCGGCCTTTATTCGGCACGCTCGTCGGCTCGAAACGAGCCGGCTCTCGGCGTATCGGCGACGCCTACTACTATTGTCGCTGTCGTTCAAAGCGCGGCGTCCGCGGCGGTGGCGGCGGATACAATATGGGACTGTCCGTCACTACGGAAAACCGCGCGTTTTCAGGGAGGAGGAAACGAGGGAACGCGCGTACGTACGCGTGTCCCGGCACGACGCGCGTATCGCCGCGCGCGGTGTGTGCGATGTCCCTCTCGTTTCACGGGACGCCGCGTCGAGTCGATCCGACCTGCCAATCCCCTCCGAATATACAGGCGCCTAGAGGCGGCTTTTTTCCCCGTCGATCTCGCGCCCATACATTGGCACGGAGAGGTAATACACGGGAGAAGGAGAGAGAGAGAGAGAGAGAGAGAGAGAGAGAGAGAGAGAGAGAGAGAGAGAGAGAGAAAAAGAGAGACACGATGTTTTTTTTTTTTTTTTTCGTTTATCCGTCTTATCCGACGTGGCGCCTTGTCACGCGTGTCATATCGACGAAACTTGTCGCCGTCGACGAATCTCTCGTCGAGTCGCGAGAGATTCTCGAGTATATTCGACGATGGGGAAAAGCACGCGGAGAGGAGAAACGGATTGAGCTTGGAACGTCGGAAGGCTGTACAATGGATTTCTCCACGTCAAAGTGAGTGACTTACTAATCCGACCTGGCAACTAAATTGATACTTAAAGGAATTTCAAGTGGAATTTGCAATTTGAAACTCCACTCGTAAAGTAGAATCCACATTATCGAGCTAAACTTCGAGCCGAATCTATGGAGACGAATTTGAGAACTTCAAACTTCTTTACAGGGGATTCAATTCGCTAATATAAAAATATCTCACCCTCTCCCTCCGAATTTGTTGCCCATATAGTTAAGTGAAAATCCAAAAGTGTGGCGGTACTTATAGCGTTACGTACAAAAGTAAAGAGCATTAAACAAATTATTTGCTGTGCCGATTTCGGTTTTAAAACGAACGATATCCCAAATCGGCACAGCAAATAAAACGCTTCCTGTGCCGCTCTCGCGTGACAGAGATGAAGGAAGACGATTAGTTTTATATGACGAGCCGACTTCCGAGCGCGAGTCGGCGTGGTATACGCGCTCCGAATGGCTGCTCCAATCGCGATGAGACGGGCAAGCTAGCGCGGCTCCTCTAATTCATGCTAATTTCGAGGCCGGAAACTTTTTGCATCGCTTAATTCAATTAGTTCCGCTGTTTGAATGCGGCAATTAGCATATTAACCTGACTACGCAAACCTGACCGCGCGCCGAGCCGTGCGCGCACGAGCGGAGTACGCACGACTTTTCGACTTCTATATACGTAACGCATCCCCTTTCCTCGCGGGTGTCCCGCCCTCATTTTATCCGAACCTGTTTCGAATAGCGCTATTATGATGCAAATTGAAAGTTAATATTTTTGTCCCGCGACGAAAATATTATTCGTGGCGAAAGTAGAGAAGGCGTCCGTAAATCCGTAGCCGAAATCCAATTTAAAACCGCAACGTTGACGACGTTGCTCGCGCGAATTTGCATAATCGAGTTGTACGATTTCGAGGGTGCCGGATAGCCACCCTTAATCTAATCAATCGTTAATCTAACCGTCTTCTTTCAAGAAGATCAATGTGTCGATCTCGATCAAACGTAAAAATGCAATTAATCGTACCTTCAGCAAGCAAACAGAGAATTGAAGAGTTTGCTGCAACAGTAGGCTAACCTACATTTTATAACATTTTATAAAAACGGAGAAAATAAACTCTAAAGCTCATCACATTAACTTTAGCGTTCATTTTCTTCGTCATTTTCTTGTCACAAAATGTGTGTCATAAAATTTTCAAGTTACTTAAATCTTTATGATTTTTAACGCGTCGACACACGAAAGAACGATTTTGCACATTAAGTTTAGAGTTCATTTCCTGCGTCGTTTTCTTGTTACAAAATGTGTGTCATAAAATTTTCAAGTTACTTAAATCTTTATGATTTTTAACGCGTCGACACACGAAAGAACGATTTTGCTGGATACAGATAAACTGAAAATAATTCTTGTTGGACCAACAAAATAAGTTTATTGGAAAGTCAAACTGATTGCTATAATATCAAACCGTTTTACAGCAATGCTTATCATTCTTGAGTTTCCAACAAAATTATTTTGACGATCAAACAAAATTATTTTCACATCAAAACTGTTTGACCTTCCAGCAAAATCGTACCGTGCAGCACTACTCTGTTCATCTGCAACGAAAGTGAGTTTCCGGGGAATCCAGTTACGGATAATTTAACGAAATCGAGTTCCAAAGAGGAGTCGAAAGAGTTCGCGGCCGAGATCGATGTACCTAGTAGGTAGAGACGGGAAAAGTTGCCGAGTCGAAAACTCTCCGGTTCTCCGGTATATGCTCATCGTCGAAAACGCGGAACGGACACAATAACTGATCGCTTCTACAACTTCTTTCGGCGAGCTCTCTCATTCAAGGCCGCCCGGCATTGTCGGAAGCCTTCCACGGCTGTCCGAATGAATAACGCGCGGCGCCTTTTGTGCGCCTGTCGGAAAACGTTACGTTGCTCCGTTAATAAGTAGTACGATAAAATTGACGCAGCGAGCTCTGCGGGCGCGCGACGTTTTAAAGCAATAATTAATGTCGGGCATGCGGAATGAGAACGCGGATAATGCGGGGCTATTTCTTGATACATTAAGCAAATGTTGAATGACCGAAAGAGTCGTTTGTAAAAAGATGTATAGATGTACAAACATTCCACCATTCAGCCTCTAAATCGTAATTCAATGAAATGACGTCTAATTAAATGAGCTATTATTAAAATAATGAATCTAGAATTTTTAAAGAAAAACTAGGATTAAATTTTAAATAGAGATTTAATTTAATTATTCGGCGTACTAATAACTAATAAATAAAAACATAACGATACATATATAAAATATACAATATATTATAACATACTATAATATAATAATGATTTGAAATATACATCATATGTTATAATATATAATATTTAATACTAATTGCAGATTATTCTGCAATGCAGGATTAGTTTTAAGCAACTCTATAAATCGATTTCTTATTTAAAAAAGATGTTTCAAGATAACTGCTGTCTCTGACCCGAGGTTATCCGAAAAGATCATTAATCTAAGGAATTTACCTAAAGCTTATCCTACGCTTATCGCAAAGTGTGTAAGATACCTTATAAGATTGATGCAAATAAAAGGGGAGGATAAAATAAAGCATAGGATTTTTCCAACAAATATTACTCCCAACTACTCCAAATTTTACTTTACATTAAATGCAGACTATATATTGGAGGGTTGTTAAACATTTAATTTAAATCAATCTGAATCAGGACGAGTCTTGCGTCTGACATTTTGCGAGTAATATTTCCAGCCGAAAAAAACTTCGACGGAAGGTAATCAAAATCGAGCAAATTAAATGGCGAATAAAATTGTTACATTTAGCAACTTTTCAGAGATGCACTCGTTTCGAGCGCAAATTGCATTTCGCGGCGATTGAATCGGAACGAAGTACTATATGCAATAACGGTAAGTTAACTCCGCGTGAAGGTTGTTTAACGTATGCGCAAATGAAATTTATTTCACGAATTCAAAACCGTTTAAATTTCCGTGTGTAAATTACTTTTCGTATATATACATGTATTGTTACATCGTATGACAAAGAACATTTAATAGCAGAAGAAATAAAGGCATCTGTCGCTCTTTACTGTCACCGAACTTTATCCGATACCTAAAAGTTAATACCTAAAAGGTACGATCACTTTCGAACTCCAAGAAAATTTCTCATAGTTTAAATATTCTTGTCGTCGTGGTCGAGAAGAAGAGGGACAAGGAAAGGCTCGATTAAACGCATGCAAATGCGATTGCACGTGACGACGAAAGAGTTTAATATCTGTCGTGCTTTATAAAGTCGCCGCGCGCGCGTGAGAGGAGGGTCAAATGAATTTCATTAACTCGTTAGGTCTACCGTCGCCGTCCTCATTGTCGTTGTCGACGTTACGCAGCACGCGAAACGTCGTTAATTTCGGAGTAATCGCCGTATTGGCGCGTGCAGCGAATATCCTCCTCTCTTTCACGCCCTAACGACGAGAGAGGGAGAGAGGGGAGAGAGAGGGGGAGAGAGAGAGAGAGAGAGAGAGAGATGAGATCCAATTTACTATGGAGATCCTACGTCACCCCGGCCTGTCGAGGAAATCAATTACGTCGAATGAATACAACATGAAGGGTGTAAAGGGTTAGCCGCGAGTCCGCGACCGGTGTGACCGGAGCGTTGAACGACACGAGATGCGTCGCGCGGACACGAGGAGGGAATTTCAAGAGAGAGCCGACGCAAAGAGCCACGAACAGATTTGATTTGTCAGGACACAGAAATCGTCGCCGACAAATCTCGTTACGCGGCTCGACCCGACGCTCGTGATTAGGGCTTAAAAGTTTCTACCCTCCTTGCGCTTGCGAAAAACCTTCGATCACTCGGTAGAGAGACGGAAGTCTTGTGAAGGTAACGAATAGCTTACGAGAGTGTTGTATATACACAGTAAAAGTACTAAAATAAGTAGCAATTCAGATTCATACACACATGAGAATAATTTTATAAGATAATATAATAAATATCGCTATAGATTATTCATCAGATTTATCGTAATTGTTTTTTCCTTTCGTCAAAATGTAAAAATAATAAAGCAGCAAAACGTGCTTTAATATATGTAACGAACCTTGGCGGGATCGGACTTCTCCTGCTGTTCGTTGAAGGTCTGCGAGGCTCTGGACATGGTGTTCCTTCGCGTTGTCGTCGTGCCATCTTGCGAGGGGCGCACGAATTCGATTCTGCCACCCTCGACAACGATGTTGGGGGCTGGTGGAAAATTCTCCGTGTTACCGACCGTGTCGCAGTAACCCAAAAGGCCGGCTTTCTCCCCGTACAGGGGGTGGATTTGCCTGCAACAGAGGGTAAAAGCTCGCTGAAGAATGCTTCGATAACAGCAGATGGTGTCTTATGCCGTGAGGAAACCAATGAGCATCTAATGATATCCCATTATTATTGCAATATTTAATTTCTCCTTGTATGTAGAATATAAATATTTGTGAAATATCAAACATTTATATTCGATTTTTTGATTGGTTACGTAAGAATGAGAATTTTAAAAATAAAATATAAACGAGATAAGCTAAAATGATTAAAAATCAAATATGCAAGGCAAGCATACAAGCCGGAATATTTGAGAATATTTATCTAAAATAATTAAGTCTAGGTCAATCATTAATGACATGCGTTTTCGAAAAATCCAATAATATTTTCCGCTTGAAATAACATTCTTTTAACTATATTACGCTGTCATAAAAATATCCTATTCCTTTTACTAATTTTCGACAAATTTTCGATATTTTGTATTTAAATTGTCTCTTAACTTCTTTTGCGTAAATGTAAACAACGATGCTTTCGTTATTCATTTCGTTATTTAATTAAATTACGCAATTAATTCACGCGAGTAGCGCGAGATGCAGATCAACGTGTGCACTCTATAGCGTTATGCAAGCGGAAAAGAGTGACTTCAAGCGCTACGACAAAGGCTATTCGCTCGGCAATTCTCTTCGCAGCGTGGCAACGAGAGACGCGAGTGACCGATATCGCGCGGACAGATGCATTTGCGTATCAATGTCAATAATCTCGCCGGAGAGCGGCGCGGCAATAGGATTACAGAGCAAGAACCGTTCCACTTTCGATGATTATTCCCGAGCCTTAAATCCATCTAGCCATTAAGTCTCCTTGCGTGATGCGTATGCAAATGCCCATCTCACTGTGTCTCTCTTCTCTCTTTGTTTTTCTCTCTGTGCCACTTTTATTCGCGACGCAATAAAAATGTAGGATCAATAAAGGCGTGGAAGTTTACAAGGATTTAAAAGCAAAACTTTCAAGTTTGAGAGAAAAAGAGAGAACATTCATCTCGTCGAATTATAATCTGATATCCCTGACGAGCACGGTTACAAACGTGAAAAGTTACTTTGTATAATTGATAGCGATTAAAAAGAGAGAGGAAAAAAATTATTTGAAATAATAGAATATAAAAATAATGACTGAAACGTTCAAAAATAGTTAATAATAAAAAAATATGTTTTCGCAGTTTTCATAATACTTATTTCTTATGTAAAACTAATTAGCGTATTTCACAACTGTATTGTAATATCGGTAAATTTACCTGGGGGATGGTATGGGGCGAGGTTTGTCGAGCGCCAGATCCGAGCTGAGGGGTGAATCGGGTCCGCGGCCGCTGGAAGCCCTGAAACATGAACGGAATTATTGTTAGTTAAATTAATATCCGGAAGCCAGTGGCTAATGATCGATCGATGAAGCTGTTTTTGTGTCCAACATCAGAGTTCAATGTTCTCTAAAGATTCGTCGGTTCATATCAAAAATAATGCCCCAAAATAATGTCGCGATATCTTTTAGATCTTGCGCGACAAAATTAGATAAATGCTGTGATTTATAAATAGAAAATGACAGAGATTTGGTGATCCAAGACACTAATAATCCTTAAGGTAGTTAAATGTAATAATACTTATAATAGATACAAATAGACAAAAAATTATAACAGATAAACTACCTAAATATAAATAGACATAATAGATCGAAATCCTTGACTTTCTCATCTACAGAGAGACCGCTATTCATATTCTTTACACACTTTCGATTTACAACGTAATCACTTCTGCTCGATTGAAACCGAACGAGCCTTGATTTAGCATTCGCGCGTGGCGGCTGATAAACGATTAGAGAGATCCGTTAGGCACGCGCGCATAAATCCCACCGGAACGAGGGGGTTCGTCCAGCATCCGAGGTGCGCGCTTTCGCGCGTCTCGAGTCCGAGAGACCGCCGCCGCGCGGCCCTCGCAGCGGGGAGTGTCCGCGGCGCGGCCGCGGGACGAAAAGTTCGAAGACCGCGCGGCGAACGTGGCGCGTTGCGCAAGAGTTGCGTGATTCCGTTTGTATACCTCGCTCGCGCGCTCGCCGTGCACGCCGCCGCGCCGCGAGACTTCAATATTCATATTTCATCCCGCCCGGTCGACTGGATATCGACCGTTGATTCTGGCACCCGACGTGAGCTAACAGGTCGGGCGAATAATTCACACACACACACACACACAGCCTCGTGGATCTCGATAAAATAATAATTCGACCGGGATAAATGTAACGGCGCTAGCGCTAGCCCCGCGCGCGCGGTGACCGTGGAATTTCGAAATTAGACGGGAATAAAATTAGAAATTTACGTTCGGCGGGGGAGAAAATTCGTATCGCTCCCAATGTGAGAGAACGTTGCATAGAAATGATTAAAAAGATACGAGAGCTCAATAGAGGCAAAGTTCTCACATTCTCAAGTTTTGTGCTCGATTAAAGTTACTATCTGACTCTTTATCTCATTGTGCATTATTTCCAAGGACAGGAATATACGTTGGGAACAGATTAATTCGCGCACGACTCGAGTATAAGAGCGCATTATAAATCATTAATAATCGCGAATCGTTATCGCCAAGGCGGTGTTTCCGCATTGCTTAAACTCCGATTTTGCGCAAACGTCTGCTATATATATTGTATTTTCAGTGCGATTTCATCGTGTCGCGTATTTCGCAAGAGTCAATTAAGCAATAATAACAGACGATTAATCAGCGATAAATCGCGGAGCGTCGCCGTGCAGCCTCGCCGCTCGCGCAGATCCGCTCGAGCGGCGTGTTTTTGCTCCACCCCGGTCGCTCGCTTCCGCTCGCAAATCCTCTCCGGGCCGCCGCATTTGGAGCTCTTGGCAGTCGCTCAGAAACGTCCGCGATGAAATATCTAGCACGGGTGACTTTGATCTTCCATGGCGCGCGCGCGCGCTCGAAAAAACGACCAGGATACGCGGGCGTGCGTTGTACGTGCGTGTTCACGCTCGTCCGCGAATGCGTGCGCATATTGCTCGGAGAATCAGGAAGTCCCCGTTGCTCTGTGTGTGTGAGACGTTTGCGATACCCGGTGTCGAATGTCAACGAACTTCTAACGTTGCCGTTTGTAACGTCGAATAAATTTCAATAGATAAACATGTATTTTAAGTTTGAGTTAGAATAGTTGCTCTCAAAATCTGAATCAGTGGAAAAGTCATTGATTGAGTCAGTAACGCCTTGCATCGCTAATGAATAAGTAAAATAGAGTCGAATCCACTGTGCAATTAAGTGAGAACAGCGAAGTCCACTGATTTGTCAACGATTATAGCAATTGTTCATTTATTTATTAGTGATTTCCGAGAGGTAATGAAGTTGAATTTCTCTGATTATCAGTGACATACTGATGCGTTCAGTGAATAACCATTGATAATCAGTGACTATCCACCGATTCAGATTTAGAGTGATTTAATAAATAAATGTGTATTTTACATCAACTAACAAGTTAAAATACACGTGTTTTAATAAACATGTATATTTTAACGTTAATGTTAAAATACACGTGTTTTAATAAACATGTATATTTTAATGTTAATGTTAAAATACAGATATTTTAATAGATAAAGTGTATATTTTAAGTTTAAATTAAAATAAAGATAAACTTTCATAAATCATATCAGGAATCGTTTATATGTACTTGGATTGAAAGATCTTTTCCTAAATCTTTTGTGCGCATCTCGAGGTTATTGCCCGGCAACGGCAGTTCATCTGAAAAGGAATTTTAACATTAACTTTAACCACGGAGAACTTAAATAAGATGAAGGAGAGTTAACAGATGCGCTTCGACGGGACACCCGATACACGCATCGTTCGCGCAGGACAACACGCACATGCAGCCCGTCGTGGCGCGGCGGCGACAGCTGCGTCCGTATGGAAGCGCAACGAAATCTCTCGCGCGGCTGACCCTCCTGCTCGCATTCTCACGCGGCACGGAGGGTGGTGGGTGAATCACCCTCTCGCTGAAATTCTAAAACCGCCGTGTTTCCCAAAAGTCTATTACGGAGCGCTTAGAGTCACGCGCCTCGGTATTTCTGCGTGCGCTGCAGCCACCGCTGGACCGCGCGCGGCTTGCGTTCCCGACGATCGTTGCAGCCGGCGCACCAAAAGCTAAAAGTCTCGAGCGTGATTTACCTATTTGTTGATGTTCGACGAAAGCCTCGCTCGAGCGGAGGTCGAACAAAGAGGGGAATCGTGGAAGTCCGGCAATTAATTTCACTGCCGCGCGTCGTCTCGGGGCGAACAAGGCCCGAGTGGTTTCAATATTCAAATCGTCGTACACTTTTAGACTCCGCGCCGCTTATTCGACGACGCAAGATCGCAGCTATCCGTCTTATTGACGCGGCGCAAACAAATTTTTCCCACGATATGGCCCACGATTTCATTTTTTTTTCTCGCGCTAATTGTGTTTACAGAGCTCAATTGAGTTTGAAGTTCCGCTCGAGAAAATATAATTTACGAGGGCTGAAAGCGTGATACAGTGAGACATGCCGCAGCGGCGGGAAAGAAGAAGAACGGTGTGTGTTTTTTTTTTTTACACCGGGAGTCGTATCGCGTCAATCGTGATGAATTGCGCGCGGCGAGAGAATTCCGAGCTTTTCAAATCTCTTCCACAAACGCTGGCTTGGCTCGACCTTTCTTCTCCGCGGTAAAAGCCCGCGCGAGAATGCATCTGAAAAGACTGCAAACCCCCGCGCGCGCGCGAAACGCGCAGCGGCACTTAGCCACGCCGTTTATCCTCTTTTTCAGCGGGTGCGCCTTTCGCGCACTCGTGTAACTTCGCTCAAATGCTAGGTCGTTAAGTCGTAACTGAGAAAAGGGCGAAGAAAGAGAGGGTGAAAAAAGGAGAGAAAGGAGAGATAGCTTCGGAAAACAGGCGAAGGATCGAGAGCGGTCCCGGAAATTCGCGCGTTGCGAATTGAAACAGAATCCAACGTACACTTCGTCAACGTTGTCGTCGTCGTCGTTGTCGTCGTTGTCGTCGCCGCCACACGAGAGACGCTCTCTTGCTCGAGAAACCTAATTTGTCGACCGGAGAGCAGCTTTTACGTGCGTGTCGTAAAAATTGCGACGTTACGTCTTCCGACGTCGGGGAAACGCGCGACGGTCGGGAACGAGTTATTTCGCGCTCGCCGTGCAATGCCTGTCATTCTCTCCGCAGCGAGAGTAAAAACGACGGAAGGAGAGCGGAGGAGCCTTTGAAAGAGAGTCTCTCGGCGGAAAAATAAAATCACGTCGCCTCGGCAAAAATGCTGCGTCGCACGTAATGACGAGATCGCGTCGTGTGTATATCTCGTACCGCGAAAGCCGGCAGATTTTGATGGGACAATTCGAGAGCGACCATAATTTTAAACGAGTCGCTCACGCCCGTGTGTCGCAAACTAGATTAAATTGCATATTAAAATCCCCTTAACTGCAGGACCTAATTTAATAAGAAAACGACGTTTAATTAATCTTTAAGTGAAAGATAAGTGAGAGAAAGGGAAAGAGAGCTTTGATTAAATACTTCTTAAGTGAAAAATCTCTCCTTGAATTTAATATAATAAAATATATTATAATTAAATTTATAAAAATTATTTGTAAATTGTATAATATTATAATTGTATGAATTCAAAAAATAATTAATTTAAAAATTTATAAAACTGATTTCTGTTAAAATTATAAATTTTAAAAAGGAAAAACGATAGTTTGAACTGAGTCTAAGTGATAATTACTTTCGAAAAACGTAGCAAGAACTCACGTTGTTGCGGTTCGGTTTTAGAAGTGCAAGGATCAATCCGTAAATTTTCGACAACCGAGAGGACTTGATTGACAGGGCAAGCGCGCAATTTACCGAAGGAATCGTAGCGCGGTTCTTCTTCCTGTTCGCGCTCCGCATAACGTAATCCGGCGATAGGCCGAGGTGCCAGCAGCAGCAGCAGCCGGTAACGGTACACCCGCCATGCGAATATTCCTGCGAACGCGAAGCGGCCGGTGTCGGATGTGCACGTGCATTAGCGGGCGTCGGGGTCCCTTCGTCTTCGCGATGTAACATTATATTCCTTCTCTCGCGCGCGCGCGCGAAAGAGCACACGGCACGTCGCGTCGGCTTCGCGCTGTGTCGCCGCCGCCGCGCCGCGCCGGTTCGGCTTCGTCGTCGTGTACAGCTTCGCTAACGAGAACGCGCTGGGAAGGACACGCAATTATTTTCAACAGATAAGCCACGTTATCGTGTGTGATATCTTCGCACGCACAAGAGAACGCGGGAAAATATTTCAATGAGAATTGAGAGATCAAGAGAATACAATTAAAACTATTTATCCGCGTTATCGGTGATAGCCATCTTGTAAAACAGATACATACACTTTCGAGAATAATGTTATCCGATTATTATCTGAAGTTTTCTGTATACCAATTAGCACGCATTTTATTCAAGCTGTTCATTGTAGCGTACGAAATTGTCAGTAATATGGTAGACACCAAAATTTAAGTCCGTATATAATTTATAAATTATCTTGAATTTCCAAATATCACGAAAATAACATAAAACGGTATTAAAACCGCGCATTAACTCTCTATAGGGGCGAATGAATTGCATATTTAAATAAAATTTTTTTTTTAATAAGCGGATGCCGCCTCTAAAGGATTAAGGAACTGTTTTAATAACAGTTGTTGCAAGCATTACCACATTACAAGATTATAAAATAAAAAAAATTGTTATCAAAAAATTAAACATTGGTATCAACATGAAGAACTGCATCGATTCATTACATTCAGTAATTCACGGCAGCGACTGCCGCGTCGGACATCGACGCAATTTGCCATTTCCCCACGTGTAAAACCTCGGGAATTATTAAATTCCCGTGCTTGGGAATCGGATTTCGTCCTCGCCGTCCATTTGTACGCGTTTACTTATGAACGAGAGCGGTAAGCCGGTATGTCGAATGGCCCGTCGAACGGTTTTCGAGCGGGGTTTCCGCGCATCCACGGGTGTGCACCGAAATCCCATAGAATTCCCGCGAGACGCGATCTTAACGATCTCGGAAATATTTCATAGAAGGCTCGCAGCTACCCCTCGGCGCGGCGACGCGACGGCGGCGAGACGAGATCTCATCCGGCTGGTCGCGAAAAATGAAATGATCGGCTTACACGAGCGCACGAAACCTTTGACCCCCTACCTACCCCGTACGCGGGTACGATCACGACGAGACGGCGCGAACGTGAAAGCATACGCCCCCTTTTGCAGATTAATTCTCGAATGTGCTTTTTCCCAGCGCGAAATATATATACCTATATATATATAAAAGTATATATCGTGCGTGTATTCGTGTAAAAAGATACTGAATCTGTGGCTGCTTTGTTAAATATCATATTTTTTAATAACACTCCGATATCGAATTCTTTTATAATATACGCAGAAGCGTGATTATCAAATAATTTCGTTTTTATTATAGGTATATCGATTACCGCACCTCTAGCTTTGACGAACGTTAGTTATGTTTTTCATAAAACACGGAGAATAGATTTATTTATCTCGTCGTTAAATATTCGCGATTTATTAACTTTCTGAATAAAATGAAAATAAAAATCGTTAATCGTCGAATCGGTCGATCTCTATACGCTACCATCATTCACTATTTATTCTCGAATTTACGTTTGATTTTAAACGGAACACCGAACGCCACGAACTCGACGAACGATCCTCAGCGAGCGTATAGGTACTTCCATTCCGTTTATTAAAATCCACATTTTCCCTCTCAGCGGGAGTGTGACATTCGCGGTTTCGCCAGCCGGGAAACGCGGATCGGAGGGAGGCGGGAGAGGGATGCGCGCCCTTAATGCACATTTTGTGCGAATCCGCGTTCTGAGGGTGGAGGGCCCCGCTTTGCGTGAGCATAGAATCGCGCGATAAAACGCGAAACGTTAAAAAACGCCCTACGGCTTTCACTCTCCGCTACAAAGGGAACGAACGGCATATCCACCCTTCTCGCGTTCTCTCGCAGTTTCCTCCCTTTTCGCGCGTTCATCCATATCGCGACTCCCTTTTTCATCTCCCTTTTTCCTCGCCCCGACTCTGCCCCCCCCCCCGCCCACTCTCCCGATTGGATCGACAGGCGAGGCGAGATGCACACCTGCGATCGCGCGCGCTTCACGAAAATGCTCGAATTATGGAAATTATAACGCGTCGAGTTGTACAGATGGGTTCGCGGAGGCTTTTTTTCGTGGAGCACAGAATATCTCCGAAAGAGATTGGAGAGGCTCTTAAATCCAGCGGAGAGGGTGTTCCTAACTTCTATGTTGATTAAGATAATATACAGATTCAATTAGACTTAAGCAATTTCGATTTCCATTCAGTTCGAATTTAATAAATGAGCAATCAACATTGGCTTAAAAGATTAGATCATAAAATACATTTAATTGCAAATACAAATAATACAATAATAGCAGTAAAAAATAATTTTATCTCTAGTATTCAATTAAAGATATTTTACAAACATTGCATTACGGATTCATTTGTGCAATTTAATTATTTATTTCCAATTAATTAATAAGATGCTTTCCGATTCAATATCACTTACTTTACCATGAAGTTGAATTTTACTTTATGTCGATTTTTACTTATGTAGATTATCTTTGATCTCGGTTCAACTTATTTTTTAATCTTTTCCTCCAGTTCTAAGAATTAAAGGATAAAAAGTAAATTAAATCTCTCACGCACCTGACTGTACACAACAATGTTCATAGTAAACAGTTTTATAATAGTCTCCGTCTCGTGATCTTGTCGCGAGAAAATGCATCGCGCCGATAATTCGAGGGCAACATACGGGGTCGAGGCGAAAAGAGCGGCGGCGGTGCCGCGTAAACAGGCGCATCGCTCGCAGAATGCACCTGCACGCAGCTCGGCCACTATTTCTGGTCGAGTACTGTGATGGCCACCCGCTCGCCCCGGACTCACTTCACGCGCCGCTGAAACGACGTTATATTTACCGCTTCCTCGTGCCCGAGCTCTCCGGGACGTTTCTCGGCTGCAACTCCTCCGTTCTGGGTCAAAAGTCTCCGCCACCGACGACGGGACGGAGGAAGCCGTGGGGAACGAGCCGTCGCCGTGAGAACGAATTTCTCTCGCCGCGCCGGTGAGAACCGGCGACAGAACCGCAGGTGCATAATCGTCGATTTTTGCGATTACCTTGATCTACAGCTATAGTAAATGTAGATGAAAAATCTACATTTCAAATCCAAATGAATTTAATTGCTGAAGCATATTCCGGAGCAAACTGAAGACTCTTTGTGTCACGAGAAACATATATGTTAAGAAACCTATTGCAACCTATAACGTAAAGAATAAACAAAAAGGCATTCAAAGTACTAAAAGCGCGCAAATAAAAATTATTAATTAAATCCAAAAACTTAAAATACTTGTATAATACAAGTTTCTCGTAGTGCTTTTTCTTAAATTATTTCACGATGGTACAATGACAAATTTTAAATAAAAAATTAAAATTAAAAAACAAACATTCCTGCGGAGCAATAGGAAATTTTAAGAAATGATACTAAAAATTTTCTATAATGCAATAACAAGAATTAATACCTTTACTGCAGCACACGCGTCACACGTTTATTTCAACAACACTTATCTCAACCCGTTGCACTCAAGTCCCCTGTGTGCCCTGCCATCGCATGCTGGACAACCGGGTCGACGAACAGGACTCGAAAAAGCGAAGGCCACGAGGACACGTCAGTCTCGAGTCTTAACGACTCTCGCATGAAGTGAGAAAAAAGGCATGGCGACGTTGCGCAACGACCGAGACATATAATATCGCGAAGGGAAGCGGGAACGCGCTTGGAAAAATACTCCGCCTGATCTCCAAACGATAACTACTTCCGGCCGGATGTGCCACTCACGAATGCCGAATATCTCTCGCCGGATGCCCCCAATGTGCAGGGTGGAACGCGAAACGCGAAGGGCGGGCGAATCTTCTCCTCTCTCGCCCGTCTCTCGTGACTTTCAATTTTACCTTGACAAACGCGATTCCGATCAGTCGATGAATCGACAATTTCAGGAGACGCTCCGAGATGACGGGACGAATCAAGGTACTCGAGGGCGGGATGTTTGAATAAAATATTGAAACTGCATCGTGGATTATCTTGGCAATTCTCTCCATGGTGCTGTGCTAATTTCAAGCTTTCGAAACTCAGGATCGGAAAACGTGACTCTCAACCCGAGGCGATTAAAGCTTTTCAAAATTATTACAAGACTTTTCTGACTACAGCTTTGGCCTTAGGCATCTATATATATATTTTTTCATTTATTTGGAGAATTCTTTTATTTGATGTCTTCTATTAGCTACCGATATTACATAAGTTTAAAGGATTCTTGAGACAAAAGATAAATTACACACTGAGAAAAATGGTTTGTTTGTACCAACAAGATGTATATGGCTGAATGAATTTTGGTGAAACCAAACAGAATTTCGGATTATAATAAGAGGATTTGATATTGTATTACTAGAACGTTTGATAGACTTTACTATACGGATTTAATTAATATTTTCTAGTTAGATCTACAAAATTTCTGGTTATAATAGTACGCTCTATCGCCACAAGATGGGCATAAGACGAATTGAATTCTCGTATTTAAGAATCACTAATGGAATAGTATAAAGATGCAGCATCATGAGATCTTTAAGATCTCTTAAAGTGAGATCAAATTTTGATAGTAATTCTGAATCTTATATTCAGAATCTTATATTTCTGAAATTAATATATGCTAAAGTATATTAATATGAGAAATTCAGTCACACAATAAAAGAAATTTTAATATATTTAACATGAAAGAATTGTTCGATCGACAAAAATTTCTGATATATTTAACAAGAAAAATGATTCGATCGCCAAGAAATTCTGGTAGATTTAACAAGGAAAAATTAATCATATTCGTCTGGTAAATCGTACAAGAATTCTGATTCGTCGATTTTCAAACAGACATACTAGTTGACTCTAACAGATTTCCTCTTAATGCAACCAGATTCTTTTTTCAGTGCAGCAAACACCATAAATCAATTTTGGAACCATAACATTAAATAATGATTAATAAAATTCCTAGCAATCTTGACCAAGGCACAATCTCGTTTTAAAATCAATAATGAAAGTTATTAATCTATTTTGTCAGACCAATAAAAATTAACAATTTCAAACCTTATTCTTATATTTTATTATCTAAGTTTAAATAATTTTTAGCCTAATATAATTATTCTCATGTTATTCTGTGCCTCTTACTCAATTTATCGCTACCACGCCTAAGGGATACGTGACATGCTGGACCAGCTAGACAGCGCGAGTTAATTCACACCGTCGCCTTCCGCATCGTTATTCGAAAACCGCGCGACCGGGACTGCGGCATGAATGAGCTACGGGAGGTCAAGCGCGGGCCTCGTAGACACCCGTTAGAGAGCGACAACTGTACGGCCGGTCGCTTCGAGTGTGTCATGCATCAGCGAATGATTACCGGTGATTGTCGGCGCTCGCTAACTTACAAGCGACAATGGCTCGGTCAACGCTCGATCGTTCGGCGAATACATATACGCGCGACATGCGACAACGGCGTTGCATTATGCAAACGAAGGCGGTTAAAGCGAATTAACGTGTAGGTATCAGAAGTGCGTGAGTTTAACGAAAAATACTGACGAGTAATTCTCTTCCTCTCGCCACCATGTCTCGTTCATTCGACGTAGACATGAGTTTCTTTTAAGGACATCCTCCCTCCCCGCGAGATGTGCGCTGCACCGGTGAACGAAAGCGGGTGACAGCGCGCGTTTCTCCGTGTTCCGGAAAATCTATTTAAGGGTTGGGTTCGCGCATCGCGGAACGTAATTACCAGCTGAATCATATAGTCGAGTGCCCGACTATAACTCTAGGCGAGGCCGATGGGCGACTCTCTCGGCCCGAGCTGTGGAGTCGTGAGTCACTGCGCTGTTGACAGAGTCCGCCTCGCAGCGAGGCTTCTATCCAGGTCGGTTATAAATTCGTTCTCCTCGGGGTGGATGGGGTGGAATTCTCTCTCTCTCTCTCTCTCTGTCTCTCCCTGCGCTCTCTCCTTCAAGATCTAACGAAACCGCGTGCCGGATTAAACCGGGCACTCGGCGATGCAGCGAATTCCGCGCATGTTATGTCGGGACGGGCAGGAGGCGACCGTATAGCGATCGGATTAATTATCTTCTTGAGCCGGTAATTAAGTGCGATCCCGCAATTAAGCGCGGAGGTGCAACATATGACCGTAATTGCCACGTGCGTCGCACTCGCTCGCCCGATGATGAACTTATCACGCGCGCTTGAAAGAAAGCTCTCGACGAGCGATGTAATTGCCGAGTATTAATGATCGCGCGGGTGTTACAGATTAACACTAGTTCCAGCCACAAAATTTCGCATTCTCTAAAATTAATAGTTCGCGAACAAATATTTTTTTTTAAGATTTTTTAAAATATTTTTTTTAGTTAAAATTTCAATTCACCCTCTGATGCTTCTACTCGTCCGCGACTTTATATTCCCCCTTTCGACGAAACTCCGTCCGCAAGATGTATTCGTTTTACATTATTCCGTGAAAATCTCAGACTCGAAGTAAGGTAAACTACTCGGTCCCCGTGTATCGCAATGAGATAAATAATTGCAAACGCGTGTTGTTTACGAGGTAGGCGTGCGGGCGCTGCCGCGTGTAGCAGCGGCTATTCATAGTCCCCCCGGTCGATTGTGGCGTAAGATTTATGCGCGGCGAGAGTTCTCATCGTCGGCAATGAAAATCAGATTTGTAACCGCGATAGCTTCCGGTTGACAGCCTCTCCACGAGGCCCGCGACGCGAGGCAATATTCCAGCCCATCGTCGCGGCGCGGGCCGCGCGTTCGATAACGTTTAAGCCGGCCGACCTCATCGCGCAGCGTGCCGCCGCGTATTGCTATCCGGAAAGCTCCATAATGTATGAAGAGATATTATCGCGGGCGACCCTCGCGCACACATCGCCCGGCGTTGAACGTGGCACTTCACGCGACAGCCTCGCCCGATGGCTCTCCCGCGGAGCTGCTTTTTTTCGCCGGGGATATATATAATTATAACTCACGAATACCACGATACTCCTTGGAGCACCGCGTGACACGAAATTAGGCGACCAGCACTTCAAACTGTTGCGTCGTCATCATTCTTCCGTTTACTGAAGTATAAAAAAAAGTTCGAGCGCAGTTAGGCCTTTCTTACTTTTTACGTGATCACTACGTGATCTCCATTATACCGCATCTTTATTAATGGCCTTGCGTCGATTTCGAGTCTGATCGAAAAATGATCCTTACGCAAGAAAATAATTGCAAATTAATTGTTTATAATTGTTTTGTAAAAATGTAATTGAAGAAAAATTTCAGGCAAATTTCAAGTGTAAATCTATTTCTTCTAAGAAGTTGTTAAGAATTTATTAAAAATTCGTAAGAAGTTGAAGATGTGTTTTCTTACAAATAAATAAAATGCTTAAGAGTAAGATTTGTTATCAAATAAATATACTTTCTTCATTACTGATTCATACCGAAACCCATAATCGTTTACTAATATTCGACTTAAGTTCTTAAATACGAAAATTAATATCAAGAAATTCCCTTTGTGGAATAATTTCACGAAATTTATGGCCAGGGAGAAGTCTTGAGGTCGCGCCACACTCCTTTATTCCCCGAATGGCAATAAATTCGTCGATAAAGGGTTCACAAGACGCTTCGCGGAATCCTGATTCGCGGGATACCATCCCGGTATATTCGCTCGCTCGTGCGCGTGAAACGGAAGAAAAAAGGCGAGACCGACACGAATCACGTGCGGATTTATCGTGCGCGCGAGAGGTCGGCGGGGCGCAATTCCGATTTTTACGCATACCGTCGAATTTCCCGAGATAGGTACGCGAGAGAACGCGCGGGCCGGACGGTTTCCCCGCGCGCGTTCGCGTTTTCTATCCCCCGGGGAAAAACATTCGACGAGAGCCCGTTGGAGCAACAATGGCGACCGCCCATGCCGGGGGCGAATTTATCGAGAACAATTTTCCACGCTCGTTCGCTCACTTGCTCGCTCGCTCGCTCGTTCGCTCGCACCGCTCGCGCTTACCCGCGCTCGTGCATGCACAGACACGAGAGCCCGGATGCATACGGATGCGTGAGAGTGCCGCGTGGGTTACCTCCCACGCATGGCACCGGGCGGACTGCTCCGCTTGAATATTTATCCGTCTCTCTGTTCGAGGCCGACCGAGAGTCGCGACGACGACGGTAACGGCGATCGAAAGAGTCCGCGCTTGAGGTTGAAGGGGGAGGGGGGAGGGAGGGGGAGGAAAAAAGTGCTCCATGTGCCTCGAAAACTGGTCGCGCGTTCGTCGCCGTCGATTCGATAAGCCTTTTAAACGACGCGGAAAAAGCGCGCCCACCGAGTCTGTCCTTAGTGCTCGTGCGCTTGGCTGTCGGACATACGGTGTGTGGTCCACTCGGTGGTGGACACTTTGGCTGACCAAGCGGACTAGTTTCAGCGCGAGACGACCGCCGAGCGTATCCTCAATGGTTACGGGGCCATTGGTATCCCGCGGTCAATAATGCTCACGGGTTGAAAATAGACTAACTATTCCGGGACGACAAAGAGGTGGACTGTGATACGCCCTATAACAGACGTATTTTGCGCTCGGCGAAATAGCGAGGCTCTCGTAAAAGTTCTGCCTCTGCAGCACAGTCGGTCAACGCGGATACATATTTTGTGCATGATATTTTTACGAGGCGCACAGACATGTCCCTTCGACGTATGCGTTACTCCCGATTGTATACGTGAAGCGTAACGTCAAAACAGAAATGGAGGAAGGAGCAATGGAAAAATATCGCTCGGATTCCACGGAGAATTCCGAAATTACTTTATACGTAATAGCGTCGCTGACAGGATGACAATTTACCTCGTTACCCTTTAGCATTACTCCCCGATGGCGATGGGAAAGGAGAATTTAGTTTAGCGTCGTTAATGCCCACTGACGATGGTGCATTAAGGGCGGGATGCAGCTTGATTAATTGAATTTTCTCTCTCCATATACATATTATAGATTACGCTCTCTCTATATACAGAGAGAAAGGGAGGACGGAAATCGACCAACTCTCGGGTTAGCTGCAGCTGAGCCTAAACGTGTGGCTGGATTATACAACGAATTCAGGTGCATCTCGTTACCGCTATTAAGTATTGCGATCGTAATACAATGCCAGTGGGCCACGCAATAACATCGCCCGGTTAGCGATTACATTATTGTATATACAGGAAACGCGGGGCAATCCGACAAAAATGAAACTACATCGCGGTAATGTATAGCTTGCGTAACGCGAATTCGAGCACTCCGCGCAACACGAACAGATTCGGTTACTTTATACATTTAACCGAATATCCTCCAGCGTTTATCTCTCACCTTTCTTCATATTATCTTTCTTCACTTTCTTTCATCTTTCTTCTTCATACTAAAGGCTCGATTGTCCCCCATTTCAAATACGAAATCATATATCAAACTAATTATGCATCTCGTTTCACTCTATAATAACCATGGATTTACTTCTGTACTGTTTACATTCTATATTCTGCATTCTACATCCTGCCTGTACATTCTACATCCTGCTTTAAGCCTTGTGTCCACGATGCTAGAAATCGGTCCGAGATCACGACCTGAGAGAGGAATTGACCAATCGCATTGGACAAATGGCCGAATTGTTCAAACTGATCACTCTCTCACTCTTGAACCGAGATCTGAGTCCGATTTCTAGCATTGTAGATACAAGATTTTACATCTCTCGTGTTCCAAGTTTTTATTTTGATTATTCGTACGAATAATATTTTTTATTTCGATTATGCGTGTCGGACTTAAATATTTCCAGAGTAGATTCCCTTCGACGGTATATACATCTATCTATCTTAAAACATCGCAATGTCAGGTTCCTTCGAAGGGTAATTCAAGGATCGACAGGTACATTCTGAGCGTAAGGGCTCTCTATTTCTCTCTCTTTCTCTCTCGTTCTTTTCCTGACGGACGATCGCGCGGATATGCGCATACCTGATCGCCCTAAGGTACCTAAGATACAAGCGCAGCAGAGAGTAACCTGCCGCGCGTCGTGCAGCTGCGCCACGCAATCGGCTGGACGCACTCGCGGCGGGATCGTTACTCGTCATTACAGAGTTACACGCTCGAATGGCCGACGTTACAAATTACAGAGACGGCCAACCTACTCCTTCTCCCTTTCGTCCCCATTCTTTTTCTCTCTAGCGCTCTCTGTCTCTCTCTCTCTCTCTCTCTCTCTCTCTCTCTCTCTCTCTCTCTCTCTCTTTACTTCCTTTCCTCCCTCCTTTCTCCTTCGCTAACTGCCTAACTGCCGTTCGTGGGTAAGCGACGACCACTGGAGTCTCTTCTCTGTTACGCCGGTGGAATCGCGAGAGCGTTGTTATCAGGATTATCCACATCCGCGGCGACTCGCCAAATTAACCAGAACGCCACTCTCGTGACGCTCGACAGCCCCCTCGAGCTCGCCCCATGCGGGCCGCTGTGAGGATAATCCCCCTCCTTGCCGTTGTAAGGGACCGTAATACGTCGGATTGACGTTCCGCACTGCGATACTGTTACACTCGAGCTCTTTGTGGGACGTAGAATGGAGGTAATTGCGATAACAATGCATGCAGCGAGTATAGCATGCGATGTTCCCTGGTTGTTTCTTAATGCGTTTGTGACGCGCGGTATTAATTTAATATGTTCGGCGTTTATGGATTTGTCGCCATCATTAATCTTAATAGGAGTTGTCGCGATGCCACAATTATGTTCACCGAGAGCAAATATATTCATCTTTGGATGCGTGGCGTTCTAATACATTTGCAAAAACTGCAAAAGCAGAACAATTTTTAGCAAAAAATATTGTTAAAAGAATTTATAAAAAAGAATTTGCCGGAGAACTCTCGATAATTTAAATAACAAATTCAAAAGCAATTGACAATGAAAGTTCGAGGCAGTAAGTAAATTAAGTTTGCACAAATTAAAAGTATATATAATTTGTTAATTAACAGTTAAATTAATACATAATTGAACGATCAGACATTTCGTCTATGCGTCAATCTCAGTGATGATATATAATTTTAAAATTTCTCTAAATACTGTCTAGAAGAAGGAAAAAAATAATTGAGAGTATTGGAAATGTTCTGAGAAATGGAATTACTGTGAGAGGATTTCAAAAACTCTGTTATTTATCAAAGGATCAAGTTTATTGATCAACGGGACTGCATCTTAACTTAAATTGCAAATGCGGGCTCGTTGCTTACCATGAGATTACTTAGACAAAACTTTGCGTACCATTAACGCCCGATAACGATCTCCCTCGTAGGGCTCTACCTCGATTACATGTATCTTGCTACAATTCCCCGGAGTATATATTTAACTGCTTTCTCATAGGTGCAACGTAGATTACGGATAAAGTAATGACACGGGAATGTAAATAATATGATTATTTCTTGTGTTAATATATTACACTAAATATGATAACAAAAGTGATTTCTTAATTTTTATATCTGTTTTTGTACCAACAATTTTTATACCAATGACATATTATTAACAATTTAATTTATGCACATTATTTTTACAGAGAATTTTAGTTTAATATTTAATTATTAATAATATCAAAGATTATTTTTCAAGAGATGTATAGAAAATTAATCGATAAATATAAAAATAGTTATTAAATATAAAAAGTTTGCAAGAAATTGTCATTTTTCTTCGCTATTTTTTTTTTTAAAGATCTTCCAATTATATTCGTCAAAAAAATCATTATCAAAATCTTAACTTTCAATCTTTTCAGTCATTTAATTTTTATTTTGTAATATTACAATCCTTGGTACACAGCAAGCAGTTGTACTCGTTAGACATTATTTGAAGCATAATAATTATTCGCGACTCATCCCACGATTACAAGATTACGCGCAGTTTATACTCTTGTGCACCGAACAAATTCCAAGCCCGCGATTATTTCCGAGGAAGATCCCGAGACGAGAAATGCGGGATAGAAGACGATGAGATGAAAGGAAGGAATGAGCGAGAGTACATTGGGAGTGCATTCTCTTATCCTCTCTCTCCCTCATTCTCTCTCGATGCCAAACGTAGGACGTAGTTTCCATGGGGATGCTTTCGCGTAACTTCATTCGGCGAACGACGTCCCGACGGATTCGCCGCTCGCACCACCACCACCGCAAGCTCGCCGGTCCGTGTCTAATTAGTAATTACGATTCATGAGAGTGGCGAGCTCCGTTAATCCCGCGCCGCTCCTTGCCCGCCGCTCGCGCTCGCCCGAAATCGCGAAGGCAATCCTGTACGCGCGAGACGAGCTATTAACGGGCGACAGGATTAATTCGCGGGATTAATAATGCAAATAATCGCGCTCGATCATTTCTCGACTTTAACAAACGGACATGATGAACGGACGATCCTTTCTCTCTCTTTCTCTCGGGGGAAAAATGTACCGCGATCTAGTTTACTTCCGCACATTTAATCCCGCTTTGTAGTGTGAAAAATGAAGCTTTCAGTTCCCCTCGTATATATTAAAGAATAATTTTAATGTTTCCCAAAAACTAAAACGCAATTATAAATTCCATGTTTAAGCATGAGGGATTTAATATCCCGGTTACCGTGACATGTAAATGTATTTATTGCACGACTACAGTGTATTATGCATATATAAAAAGCTGGAATGTTGGTTTTGCATATGTTTGCTCTCTGTTACGGCAATGGTTTCCAAACAATGGGGGACGGTTTCCCCTTTGTAGGGGTGCACGAACGAAGCTGCAATAGAGGAGAAACCGGTCGTTTCTCACGGGAAAAGAGAAATACTGTAATCATCAGAATTCTTCGCTTTCGTGCTATAAGCGAGGTATTTGTGTCAGGACTTTCAATTAAATAATATATAAAAATTCCATTTTTTTTAATTAGAGAAACCATTCAATAACATAGATTTTTTGCAAAACAAAATTGACAAAAATTACATTAATTAAATACAACTGTAATTTAAAAATATGGAATTATCTAAAAGACCTCGTTGTAAGATATTGAAATTTGTCGATTACAATGATCGTAATTCCACGAATATGTCGTAATGCATTTTGACGTTTTTTAACCATGCAGTAAAATGATCCACGATGTAAAGCAACAATCGGGAAAATAAACACAGCAATTTATACACTAGTCACGTGCCACCCACTAAACTATTCTTTAGGACTTGGCGTTAAGTGGTTTCAGTGTTGCAACTCTAACACTTGCCTACACACAAATCTTTAGTCTTACTTTATTATCCCGTGATCGGTGGATCTATTTAGTTTTATCGTTGCCTGTCGTAACTTCAAATAAGCCTTTTAAGAATATACGTGCACGCAGTACCGTATTTTATAATGCAAAATAAATGACAATATACTAAAAAAGGTTGAAAGTTAAGACAATTTTAATAATGAATCTTTTGACATTAATCTGGAGATTTAAAAAAATGGAAAAAAAATGTGATTCCTTGTAAACTTTTATACGTCTCTTATATATAATTAAATTTTAAATTTAAAAATCTGTAAAAGTAATGTGCACAAATTAAATTCTTAATAATGTTTTGTTGATACAAACGAAGATGAAAATTAGGAAACCACGTTTGTTGTACTCTTTAATTTTTTTATGTACAAATTTATTTCTACTCTGTATTCTTTATTACTTTTAAATGTATAATAGTTAGTCTATAGCTTTAGGCAATAATTTCTTATTATTAGATAATCTTAAAAAGAACCAAAAAATTGAGTCAATAAAAATGAGAAAAACCAGTTTATAAACCACTTTAACGATGCAGTGTTTCTCTCCTAAATCGGAATCTCGAAGACAGAATTATTAAAACTAATTGACCGAGGAAAAAAGACATCAAAGTCAAAGGTCGAGGGGCTGTGAGAGGTTTCTGTATGGTGGTCTGAAGATCGATTTCCTCCGCATGACGGTTCCCTTGGCGCGCGCGAATGCTTCCTGACAATCCTGATCAAAGGCCCCACCATACCACCGCATATCTCATACGGTACGTATACGCGACATATACAGGCCGCGAAACGCGAATTCGATCTCTCGACGGACCGCAGCTGCGGCTGTCTTCAAAGGAGAGCCGCGCCATAAAATTGTAATATGTACGGCCGATTAACGCGCCGGTAGAAGAGGAAAACATCAGACACGGTCGATCGCGCGAAAATCCGACGATGGCCGATGGTGGAGGGAACGTTTCCATTAACGAGCAATTAAGAGTTTCATTACGATTTTAAATTTCGTTTGATCGCCAGCTTCATTCCGTCGTAAACCGTGCGCAATCTTCTGCTTTGTAAAAGAAAAGTTATATCGCGTGTTGAAGGATTCATCTATCATTTTGTTAAAATTACGTACACAATGTAATTACACGCCGTTTGTCTAGACAAATATATACACGGAAAGAACGATTTTGTTGAAAGATCAAAACATTTTGCTAAATATAGATCTGAAAATAATTTTTTGTTGAATCATCAAAAGTAATTTATTGGAATATTAAAACTGATAAGTATTGTATAAAACGTTTTGATATTCTAGCAATCATTTTGAACTTTTGCACCAAATTATTTTGATTATTGAACAAAAATTATTTTCAGATCTGGATTCAGCAAAATTGTACTTTCCGTGTAGTTTATTAATAACATAAAAATAAAGCTAAAAATGTATATTAGCGACATAAAACAAAAATACGAATAAAGGCAAAATCTTTTGAAATTGAATATAAAATAAATTAATTTCCACGTAAAATATGGAATTTAATTATATCAGTGATCAGTTAATTAATGTATTTAAAAACTGTCGAGAGAGCACGTGCATGTATAAGAATTCCGCCGACCGACAATATTGGAGAGCTAGGGGCTCGTGTAAAAATTGCGCGTAACATCCGACAGAGTACCTACATTATTTTCCGTGCGAACGGCGAGCAACATCCGGAAGTGCAGCTGGATATTGCATATGGAAATCATTTGTGAGATGCGGTTCAGCCGGTAGGAGCAGTTTTCTGTTACAGACGCGACTCCGCGATATATGTACGGCCTTCCTGTTCGATACGACGAAAATCTCTCTGTGGACTGGCCGTAAATTACGGCGAACGACGGGCGACGTGGCGAAACTGGCTCGATAAGAGCGTTTATTTTAATTAAGGTCGGCCGTGCTCCCTGTCGCCGATGCTTTCAGGCGTCAATCCGAGCCAAGCCGGCGCGGCGCGGCGTCGTTATCAACGCGTTATGTCAATGCCTTGCGCAACGTACTTAGCTTAGCTGAAATACGTACGGCACATGTCCCTCGTGTGTCGAGAATTAATGACGCAAGCCTCCTCCTGGAGGACTGGCGTCGCCAGTTATGACGACCCGATAAGATACGCGAATACAATATCGACACTTTGATCGAGCGAGATTGAGCACGCCGGTTGTTTTTTTTTTTACGACGGTCCTCTTAGATTATATATTTTTATCTCGCGGCTCCGCGATTCTGCGCGAAAGCATCGTAAACTCAAGAGACATACTATAATAAACGTATAGCGCCGCCGCTATAAATGCAACCCATCAAATTTCACGTGCAATATTTAGAACGTGTCATCGCAACGCCATCGCGGGTCGATTGAGGATCAACCGTGTTACACCGCGGAACAATCAGGGAACGATCGATGAACGATAAAACGATAAAGGTGGACTCGTTATTTTCAAATTGGAGTGCAAAATTAGATCTATGAAAATTATCTTCGGCGAGCGGCTGCACTTACAGCTGCGTCAATCCATTATTGAAAATCAATTTAGAAAATCAAGTTCGAACGTCGCGTGTCATAATTGCCATTTCTATATAATTGAAAAATTCGTGTAACACAATGAAAAATAAAATTGTGTTACAATCTACGTGCAACAATAAAAAAAATAAACATGTAAGCCAATTGCTATATACATATATATTTATTACTTATCTACTTATCACTTATTGCGTTCCCTTGTACCTAAGCAAAATAATTTGCAATCCAAAAAATAAAAAATGTGAACCAATCTCATTTATATATCTAACAAATCTGCGCTTCTGTACTTCTTCCTCCTAATACACTTGTTATAAATATCGATAATGTGTACGCAAAAAGCGAATGTATTGCATGCATGTATGCGCTTCATTCACGCTCGCTTGCACGAGTCTCCGTTTCTTCTTTCTCTTAGCATCTCTTTACCTCACCTCTGTTCTCCACTCAACTCCACTCCTTTTTCTCCCACCGGCATCGGCGGTTATTAGCGATGCACGCGTGCAACGAACGATGTGCATCTGCCCGCAAGCTGGCGGGCGGCTGGCATTAAGCGGAAAAGCAGAACGAGGATTTATGTCGCGTTCGCGGTCGGCGACGCCGATATAAACGACGTAGTCCGCCTGCTAAACGGCCGCGAATTCCTCGGTGTGGTCCGATTCTCTGTTCTCTCTTCGGAGGGGGACCAGAGGAGGAGGGAACACGCGGGTCGATTTACGCGTCACCGCGAAATTGCATCGACTGCACAGTCGCGCGAACCATTGTAGTAACTGCCTATAGTCCGACGACGCGAGCGCCGCGAAAAAGCGTTAATCGCACCCGCCAAACGGCCATGGGTACCTACACGCGCAAAAAATCCGACCATTCTCGTAATATGCAGAATTTGTGGCGGCTCGACAAGAAAGTAATAACTCCGATGCGGTTTCTGGTACACGGTACTTTTCATCGTACAGACCCAAATGACTCGAAAGCGAATGAGCTCTTTAGCGAAACACGGCGTTTGTCTCGCTTGTTCATTCGTCTACGCCATCGATGTATGTACAAGTTGCTATGAATTATTTGAGTTAGCTCGTACTGTTATTTAAAAAATTTGAGAAAAACTTTATTTTTTATACATACACATTTTCGTTATAAAAATGTAACTCATCTTGAAACTAAAAATGATTTACACCAATTGTGAGAGAAAAGTGTTTAATATTTGTGACTATAATTATGTAATAAAATAATTATGGTTGCTAGTTTCATTTTTTACTATACTATATTAGTAATAATATTATATTTACATTTCTATCAAGTACGTAGTTGGCACCAAAAATAACTATGTATTATAATTATGGTAATTGCGGCGGAGCAAAGCGAGAACGAGCATTGATAGAATGAAAAGAGAATTCGCACTTAAGTGTCTCTCCTTTTCTTTTGTACTCACACTAAAATTAATAAAACTAAATTTAACAACAGTTCATGTACATTACGTAGCGATCGTAGCGCAGAGAGTTGCGCGTCTGCTTTCAGTGTCAAAGACCCGAGGTCAAATCCGATCAGAAATATCGGATATTTGTTCGATCGCTATCCTCTCGGAAGACAATGGCAAATCACCGAGAGTGTATATCTTGTAAGAATCCCTCTAATTAATTAAGGCCATTCGAAACCGGCGTTAAATTGTAGACCCCGTATATCTGCGTAAATTGCAAATAGCGTACATCGCAGAAATACGACGAGGGGTCACTACGCTCTGGCAAGAGAATTCTAATGTAAGATAAAGAAATTTCCATTACAATATTCAGCAAACAAAATATCACATTGCGACTTCTAATTTCTGGAAAGCATGCCGCTTCAATTTCAGTGAAACGAATTTCTGTGAAATTAAAGTTTCATATATGACATTTTGTTTGCTGAATTGCATATTGTAACGGATATTTCTTCTTCTCAGTTCTTCTATCGATACGGATTGAGGACGTCAACGTAACTTAAGTCGAGTATCCAAAACGAATCCGGCCCCGGGCCGGACGCTCTCTCATTTTTATATCGTCGGGAAAGTTCGACATTGGTTTTCAGTTGAAATAAGATCAGACGATCGCAAATCTCCTATAGGTTGTTACAAAACACATAGGTTGTTAAACAATCACAATATCGAACATTCTGGAAAGTTCGAACGTGTTTTATTGTTTGTATTGACAGTGGTTATTGTTATATATATCTCACGAGGTTGAGTGACCGAAATTTACAAAACTGAGGACGAATGTGATTGCTAAATAAAAGATTTTTTTAGATGATTTACATCGAGCTTTAATGTTTCATTTCATATAATTTTATTAGTTTTCATGTTATGAGGAACGCGACACGAATTACGATTATTATATTTTACACGTGCTCTAATGTCCGATTTGAAAATGTTTTAATTCCAACTTCTTAAGCTAGGCAGCAGCTGTTAGTATTAAGGATTTTTTTTTTTATAATGCGAAATATATGCTTGCTTCGAACATAATTACACTATTCTTTTTTCTCTCATTGTAACATAAGGAAATAGCATAAAATATTATAGTATATAAAAGAAAACGATTGATGCGCGAGCGTGAAGTAGACTGTCATCTAAATTCCGTCTGTCCACGTCTGACTTATCTACTCGCCGGTTTTCAACGAGAATGTCACATGCGATAGCGATCAAACAGCGACGAAACAGATGTCACATCGTTCGACCATTGTCCAATCTCGGGCGTCAGTCAGGTACTAGTCATCATTTACAGGTCGTATTACAATGACACGTTACGCGTTGCCGTGCTGCGATATTATCCCGCGATAAGATCGATAGAAAGTGTATGACGGGCGTCTATTATTCGCGCCGATCACTCGCGCTATTGGTCACGAGACTCACGAGCCTTGTAACCGGACGGCGAACCGGACGAGAGGAGGCGCGGCGCGACGCCGCTTTCATAAAACGAATAATAGGATTTTTCCTTGACGGGGAAAAGAGAGAGAGAGAGAGAGAGAGAGTCCGAACTTTGAGAAAAGTTTCGCCGATTTCTCAACGCGACAATGGCGTCGACACAGGTAACGTCGACTCGAAAGAACAATGAGATATCTCACTGTTGTATCGATCCGCTCTTTCCCCGCGTTTCCGAGCTAATTCGTGCTGCCTTTGTTCAACTGCAACCGGCCAGAAACATCTTCATACCAATTATCATTTACGTTTCGACGTCGTTCGTCCTGGGGTGCATTGAATCGACTTCATTTAGAGCTCTAGATATATTAACGAGAGTAGCGCAAACAACCGCCGTCTTTGATCTGATCTAAGTTCTTGCCTTCTTCGTTGGATCTGGCAATAAATGTAGAAACCAATCGCATTAAAGAATCACTGAGCACTCATTGAACAATATAGATCAATTCGGTCAAACTAGGCGATCGAAAAAGAATACAATTAAGGAAAATTCTGTTATCGTCAGATAAAAGGATTGCGCTACTCGTATTATATTAATATCTATAGAGCTCTAACTTTACTCGGAATATTTATTTCTCGAGAACGATGCGAGAGCTGAATTTCAAACGTCTCGATCGCGCCAAAAACTATATTCGTCAAGTGAAAAGTCTATTTTTTCGAGAGCCACATTTGTCATTCGAGAGAACTGACTGACAATTCACCGCAGTGACCCTCAATGGAATTTACCGGTCTCGACATAATAATGTTGCCCGTATTATCATACAATAACGTGCGCTGTTCCCCTCTTTGGCCGTTCGGTCTATTCTCAATTGACACGCATCGCGATCTGTTTATGCGATGCAATTATTACGAGGGCATCGTAAATCAGCTTTATCGGCGCCGACCGAAACTCGAATTCAATAGGCGGTCTTAAACAGCACACGGGTCATTAAACAATAACACAGTGCCCGCCGGCGCGTCGAGCAGACGTCCGAGCTTTCGCACTCGACGTGTCGCTTTATGAGCCGTAGATACCGAATCGACGCGTAGTAAATAAAAGAACAATCGAACCGTCGACCAATTTCACGCACTCGATGCATCCGGGCAAACAGTCGGGTATATAGGGTGACCTACCGCAAAATGGCATATTATTTGAGAATTCACGATAAATTATTGCTATATAAAACCGTCATCAGTAAATTTTAAAATAATTTTTGAATAATTAAGTACAGTAGGTAGCTTCTTGTGATCACTAATTAATTTTATTATTAATATTGAAATTTTATTATATAATTATATAATTATATTATTATATAATTACTAAAAACCCAAGATAATATTCTGTCAATATAATTCTGTCAATGTCATTGTAATTCTGTTCCAACGAGAATTAAACTCATCCAACATAAAATTAATTGTAGAATTTTAAACAGTAAATACGACATAATCGATTGTCGTAGCACGCAATTGTCAAATAAATTCCGTGACATTATTAAAATCAATGTTGACGATCGATATCGGCAATCATTTAGCTTTAACCAGCCTCGATCAAGAGGAGAGGACAGAAAAGACGAGACCCCGATATCGGCACTCCTTTCGACGCCGAGCGTGGAGAAAGGAGACCGAAACTCGTTTCGGGAGTGCCCTTAGGGCCCCATCCGGAATAATTGACCGGAGGAGGAAGACTCCCCCCCCTCTCTCTCTCTCCCTATCCTCTTCCCCCCTGCCACCTTCGTCGTCAATGGATAATTTGCTCTTTACTTCTCCGCCCGTACGCGGCTTATCCGCATCCATTTTGATGCAAAGCCCTTATGCACCGCACGGTCCGATATCGCGCCCGATCACCTCGGCGACAGAAAAGAAGAACGATGACAGACATGCTACCATGATTATGCGTTTATGCGCGATTGTAAAGAAGCGTCGTAAAGAAGCGTCGCTGGAGCTACTCTCCCTTATCTGTGCACAGTACGATGAAATTCAAAGGATACGACGCAAAGGTTATCAAACTTTTCAGCGACTTGAATAAATTAATATGCGTTCGGCAGAATATAATTTTCCAATTTAATTTAATTTCTCGTAAATGCGTATATATTTAGGAATTATTATAATCTGCTGATTTCGTTGATGCGACGGCTTGCGCTATCAATCGTTCAAAAATTTCTTCATTATTTCTACAACTTTCTAATTCATTGATTGGAAGCTGCTACGAAATTTTACGATTCGCAATAAACACGCAATGCAGGAACGAGATATAAACTCTTCTGAATATATCCTTTTTGTATATGGCGAGATGCTATATAGCCATATCGCAGATTTTTATTTAAATTAAATTACGCTCACCCCGCCCCCTCCGCCCCTCCCGAATTTTATGTTCGACCGTCGGATATCTCGGCGGATCATCCTCGCTATTTCGAGAAGAGGGGCACTCGGTTTTTAGGGTGCGGCCCGCTATTCCGGAAAAGAGCGTACCGCTGTCCCCCTGCGGTACCATTTGGCCAAAATGGTCGTTGGAATGAGATTATCCAGTAATGGCGCGGGTGCCAAAGAAGGCTATGTATACCGAGTGGGGTCTCGAATCTGAGGCTTATCGTATTCAAGTGCCTAAGTTGGAAACGGAGAGAAGACCGGAGAGCCCCCGAACGACAAGTGCTTTTATCATTTAGTATTCTTTACACAACTGATTAAATGTGTAAAACAATACATTTTTTAAATATTACTACATCGAAAGATACGGTTGACGATAGTATTTCGCGTCAGGTAAATCTTTTGCATTAAGTAAAGAAATACATTCCCTTCGTGAACGAGACAATATACATATTCCTCACAGAATTTTCTTCTCTAATTTTTATCAAACGTAGCTTCTCCTTCAAATTTAATTTTTTATTGACGGTGTTTCAGAATTTCTTCTTCTATAGCATAAACGTAAAAACAATATGGAATGTTTGCTAAAAGGTTTTAAGGCATAGATTTGTAGAAGCTTTTCGAAGATATAGAATAAGAAGTAGAATCGAATCTCCGAACAAACTGTCAGAGAAAGAACACCGCCCGTGATCGCGCAAGCGATCGTTTTGCATGCGTGCAGTACATTTACCGCACGAGAGCGATTTATTTCGGTCACCTCGATTCACGATCGAGACGACGATCGATATCAAGTCGTTCCGACGACGACGGTCGTCGCCGAGATTGCAAATTGATCGTAAAATGTCGCGCGCGCGTTCAGCAACCATAAAGACGATAGGTACGCGAGCAATCAAACAAACGGCCGCGGAATCGGAGCACGCGTTTCGAATTCGCGTATACGACTGCGAATCAATTCGAACATCGTGCGCGCGCGTGATACTAAAGCGAACAAGCAAGTGTAGCATCGTCGTCATCGTCGTCGTCGTCGTCGTCGTTGATCTGCATGAGCTTTCGGGGCTTTGGTAAAAGGGATTTTACGACGGCGCCTTTACGAGATCGAGTGAATAAGCGGCGTGAATTTATAGTTTCATTGCATTTATATATGCACTGAATGCACGATCGTTGGCACGGAACACGTCGTAACGGAATCGATTTCTTTTCACTGTCGCCTACAGAGAAAGAGAGAGAGAGAGAGAGAGAGAGAGAGAGATATCCCTACTTGAAATGCGAATAATATCTGTATCCTACCTTTACAGAATTTTAAATATTCTGGTATTTCAGAATAAAAAACACAAAGATATTCGAATGCTAAGAACGCTCAAAAGAGACTTTTCTCTTTAAAATAAGATAACAATAAGACGCGGTGATCTATAGAGAAATTCAAAGTATTGAAAGAGAGAAAGTAGCGAGAGATATTTAAAAAAAAATCTTGCATGATACATATCGGCGCATAACACAGCAAAGGGCTTCAACTTTAAATTCTGAAGGCAGTTAAGCAACTTTCAGTTCGATCGTATCTTCGGCTGTGCCGATGCGCATACTTGATTCGTGTACTTTCGTTCGATAATCGATAAGCCTCAACAGTGCTGATTACCGTGAGTAAAGTGCAATTATCTTTCTCGACACACTCCATAAAACGCCATTGTAATCTCCAAAATCATAAAACCGACACACTTTCGCAGAGGTGAGCGCACAGGTGATGCACGCGATTGTCAGAACGTGTGCGGTCGTCAGTGGAAACTTTAGGATCACAAGCCTATAAAGCACAACCCCGCGATTATTATGATGGCGCGAACAGCCTGTAATTTATACAATTACGATTTCAAAAAACAAAGCAAGAGAGATCTGTTTGTTGTTATTATTTACAGAGATAAGTAAAGTGAAAATAAAAACAATGGTCCCATTAATACCTATTTGAGAGAAAGTAGAAAGACGAACTGATGGAACAAAATTCTATGTGCAGTTTTAAACAAAACACGAGTAATTACAGTAATCCAAATGATTAAAAAGATTCTTTGCCGAATTGTAATGGCGAATGGAATTGAGAGAGTGGAAGAAAATTAAGTTTTTAAAAGATTGCAAATTTAGAACAGTATAAAATGATAAAAGCCATGACTTTATGGTTTTATAAAAACTAATAAAAATAATCCCTGAAATAAACATTAATATAAAAACTAATAAATAAAATAAATTAGAATTAAATAATTCAATAGTTTAATTTTTTCGCTAGTTTGATCCAATTATTTCAATCACTCGCAACTTCCACATTCTTCTGAATGGTATCGTTTTAAGAAAAAATCGTTGAAGAAAAAAAAATTAAATTAAAGAAAGCTTTATAAATTCACAGTGTCGAAATATCGCACGCTGCACTGGCCCAAGCAGGATCTCTCGATATCACAATCGTCGATACGAGGCCGAAGTGGCGTCGCGTGATGCGGCGTCTTCGATCCGCGACCGGCATTAATTAACGGTGATTTCTTTACGGTGTCGCATCGACACCTTCCTCCATGAGTTATACGCGCGCGTGCACTTTATTATTTATAGAATGCCGAAGCCAAGGAGTAGCCCGATAGAGGCAATCGAGGCTGGGCGCGTGTTGCATTCCACGGCTGAGTCATCGCAGTCGTACAAATCGCGCTGGAGATACTCGGGTCGTGAGGCCTAACGATCCGCCGCATTCAGTCCAACGGTGAAACAGATGCGCGTAGATACAGATTCGCGATGTTGGATATAGTTAGAAGCAAGAGCGATACACTTTTAGAACAATTCCGCAAAATGTCCCGATAATTAACTTGTCAGAATCCCACAATCTCTGACAAGTCGAATTCTTATAGCTAGATATTATTAAAGAAAACTTCCTACATTTTTTTCTATTCTAAATCAAGACTTTGGGATATACATAATTAGAAATACGTGATACATTTTTAAAACAATCCCGCAAAATGTTCCGATAATTGACTTATTAGAATCCCATCGATATCTGATAATTTGAATCCTTATCTAGATATTATTAAAAAGAACTTCCTATATTCTTTCCATTCTAAAGCAAGACTTTTATATAATTAGAAACATGCAATACATTTTTAGAAAAATCTCGCAAAATGTCTTGATAATTAATTTATCAAAATTCCAATCTCTGGTAATTCGAATTGTTACATATTATTGAAGAAAACTTTCTACATTTCTAAAATAAAATAAATTCTAAAATCAATAGTAGATCCTCTCTCTTTCATGCGTAAAAATAGCGTTCTGTAATTTATAAGGCATCTGTATATAACATCCAGTGAGTTTATTTCCACTGATCGACTGAATATGGTAGTGCATTCGCGAGGCTCCGACTCAGCTTCAAAGCACTCCTCCGCCAATACGTCATCATAATGTCAGACGTTCCTTCATTGTTTACGCGAGTAAACGTTACGAGTATCCGGCACCCTATGATGCACGACGCATTGTGCACCACGATTCGAGATGGCAACTGGCAAGTTAATTGGCGTACTATGTGGAAATGTCGATTAATCATGATATTTACTGTACAATATTTTATATCAGTAGTCGTTATCAAATTATTATTAAAATATAAAAAGTAGAGATATATATTTAAAGCTTAATTGTCGTGATTTTAAATGCTGAACTGAATAAATTTAATTAACGTGAATTCACATAAAATGCATAAAATACATTTTCACAATTATAAATAGCATTATAATTATAAAAAAGTTCCACTTTTTAAAATTAAATTTACGGTTTATACAGTTTTGCGTAAATTAATGTAAAGGAATAATTTTTAGATTTATACACATTTAATATATAAAAAAATTTACAATGTTTAACACAATATTTTTTAATATTTATTATGTCCTCTAAACGTATTGTAACAAACATTCTAAATTCTTTTTATACAATAATGTGTATTAATCTAAAAATTACCTCTTGTTCACAATTAATTTACACGAGACTGTAACTTATAACGGCGTTTCTGTTCTTCTTAAAAATAATTCTTTAAAAGTTTAATATCTCGACTTACATTTTTTTTACGTAATATCACGTGAGATTATTAAATCCACTTTATGATATCAATTTTAATATCGGGACAAAACGAATGACACAAGGGCTTCATTGTGCGTCCACGACCCCGGATGAAAGGAATTGTCACCCTAATTCGAACAAGAGGAACCCTCCGCGAAACTAGAATACGTGTTCGGCGATGCGCGGTATTGTGACCATTGTTAGTTTTGTTACGGCACTATTGTGAAACCGGTCATTCTCAAGCGACACTCCGCTTTATTTCAAGAAGCCCCTTCGAGACTTCTTCTCCGACACAATAGAACCCGTCTCTATTAGACGATGACTTCCTTCGACAAAAATTTAATATATTTAAGTAATAATAAAAAATATTAAAATATATTGATACATTTTCCCGCTGCTCAAAGAAAAAATTGCTAGAACGTCGGCATCGTAAGATCGAATTTGCGGTGTGAAACCGGTCATTTTCAAGCGGCACTCCGCTTTATTTCAAGAAGCCCCTTCAAGACTTTTTCTCCGACACAATAGAACCCGTCTCTATTCGACGATGACTTCCTTCGACAAAAATTTAATATATTTAAGTAATAATAAATAATATTAAAATATATTGATATATTTTCTCGCTGCTCAAAGAAAAAATTGCTAGAACGACGGCATCGTAAGATCGAATTTGGGTGTTCTTGTTGTGAAACATATATTCTTAATATATGTATGCGTGGCTGATTAGCGTTATTCCCGCGTTTATTCCACGATGCGCTATATGGAAAATGAAATTCTGCACTTTGGCGCGGCTAAAATTTACACGCCCGACCTTCTTGGCACGCGAAACTAAATTTTACGCAGCTGCGTGACATCTTGATTCGAGACGCGTCGTCTCGACTGTCGTGTCTCCTTATTTATCGCGAAGTGATCCGAGTATCCCGTCGAAAACTCCCCGAATTCCCGGATTAATTTACGCATAAATGCATGCAGCCGCGCACCGCGCAGCATCTATATCACGCGACGCCAATAAACATTTATGCATACGACAGACATAATTATGTCTGGCGATGTATCCTAGGAAATACAGTTCTGTTTTTCATCGCCTCGTCTCTGCAATCTTGCCTTTACTGCTTACACGTTATCTTCAAATGTAATAATTCATATATAACAAAGTATCAAAAAGTTACATTTGAAGTAATATATCGCTTATTTGCTATAATGGCACAACTCAGAAAACAAAGTTTTCCAGAAAATAAATTTGAACGTTTTGAATCATTAAAATGTTGTAATATTAAATTTAAAATACAATTTTGATGTATTAATTAATTATAGAGGATTAAAAATGTGCTCGTTTAAAGTTTTTCTTCTCTTCTTTTTGTTTCTGTTCTTTTTCAGCAAACAACTAAAAAACAATTTTTACAATTTTTAAGTTACATCGTTGTAACAAATAAACGATATTATAAGGAAGTGCACGGAGAGAATTTCCTTTTAAAATTTCCCCTGAAAATCATGTTAATCATGGGACAGCATAGTATTTCGACAAATTTTATGTGATTTTCTCTGTTTTTTTACTGTGCCCTACAATAAATTTATTGTAGTATATATTTTAAAAAAAGTAGTATATATTTAAAAAAAGAAAATCACATAAAATTCGTCGAAAACTATGTTGTCCCATGATTAACATGATTTTCAGGGTAAATTTTAAAATAAAATTCTCTGTGCGTAAATTTGTTTTCTATAATTTGTTTTCATTTATAATTTGATATCTTGGGCACAATTTTCCTCGTTGCGATGAAGAATTACATTGAACGTATAAGTGTTGCAAACTTTACAAATTGCTATCGCGTTCACTCCCTTCACATATACTTCAATTGTAATCTAACGCTACATTCACTTCCTGAGTTTCATCAAGTTTAATGGCTGGCGTAATTAACGGCGAACACGGCGAGCGACAGCTTTTGAACACCGGGCATGTCTTCCGCGAAAGCGCGCAACGAGCGCATTTCGATTGCGTGAGCCGCCGCGCATCGTGGCCCGCTGCACCTGTCGGGGCGTGCATAGCGCATGCTGCATACATGCGTGGATGCATGAGTAGTTATTTCGGGAGATCGCAGAAGGGGCCCGCGCGTCGCAGAAGGCAGAGGCAGAGCGGCAACAGGCAGCGTCACACTGTCTGTGAGGCGCACGTGCCACGGCGCTAATGGCTCATTCAGGGCGCGCGGGCGCGAGCGAATTGAAATCAAAGAGATCCGGAGACGAGACGCGAGGCGGGAGCGGACGGGCGGGCTTAGGCTAATTCGACGACCGTCGCGGAATCCGCGCGATTTTCCGCCGACGACGCGACGGCGCGCTCAAACGTTGCGGCGCACGTCTCGCGCACGTCGTCTCGCGTCGCTTTAGGGACGCTGTTACGCGGTCGATGCCACTCGCGGCTTTTGTACGCGCGCGGCTCGAAGATTATCGGTATGCGCGGTTATTCTTGGGTATGCGCGGATCTCGTAAAGACCGCCTTCTCTCTTGCCTCCGGTTTTTTTTTTTCTTAGATACATGATACTTGACATTTTACTAACGTCAATCGCTGCATCTTTATATCAAAATAAAAAAGCAGCGATAAAATTGCTGGAAAGTATATACTAAAAGAAAAATGTTTGGTATTTATAACTGTGACTATATAATAGGTAAAATAATTATGGTTAGAAAATCCATTTTTATAGTTATTGCTGCAGTGATGTTAGTAATAATAATTACATTTATAGTTTTATCAAATAAATATATTTGCACCGAAAATGGCTACAGATTATAGTTAAGTCATGGTAAGCGCAACAATTTTCTTTCTCTCAGTGTATCATATTTCTTTGGCATAACAATGTCAAGTAATAAGGTAAAGCGAAATACACGAGAAAGTTAAATTGGATATCGATTTTAGATTAGCTTATCGGATTTCCGTAAGTTTCCCCAGAAATAAAATCACGATGGGGTATCCCGGCTAATAAGAATAAGAAACTTTAGTTGTAGCAAGGAACATCGCACCTCATTAAATATTAATCAGACTTCATAGATGTTTACTTCGCGTTAAAGAACACGGTGTCGTCGATCGTGAAGGTACGTGAAGCGAGCGGCTTCCAAATCGGATCGGCGCGTCGAGAGGGAGGCGTTCACCCTCCCCCGGATAGATTCGCGTCCACGGAACGGAGCGAAGTCCAGAAGACACGCGATGCATCTATCCCGGCGCGGGATGTACAAGGAACGTGACGTGACACCGGATCCGCCTCCGGTTGCTTGCCTCGGTCCGAGAGGCAATTCAACCGAGCACATCGCTCGGTTATTACCCCCGAGTAACTTCTCTCGGGTGTTCCTCCCTTTCCGAGCGCCGCACAGCGCGGCGCGGCAGCGGCAGCGCGCGGCGTTTCCTCCCATCCGACAGGCGGACAAATCGTCTCTCGCCGCCCGGAAATTCTCCCACGATTGCACTCGGGAATAATGCGCCGAGAGAGCCGAGGTGCACGACGAAGGAGTCGCCCGCGCGCGCTCGCGATCCTCGACCACGACGATGATTGCCGGTCCGAAGGGGATCGGAGTGCAACTATCGAGGATCCCGAGTCGTACCCTGTTTGTCAAGTAACTAACATCGTATCGAGGGACGAAGCGTATATAGAAGATAGCGACTAGAGTTGTGGCCGACTGAAAAATAGAAAGCCGAGATACTGTAATTTTAAGTCGAACTTCTCATCCATCTATTCTAAAAGATATTCAAGTCGATAAAAAAAAATGCATCGTTAAAATTCAAATCGACTCTGAAACACCTCCTATCTATTTTATGTATAAGAAATTTGAAAAATTATCATATTGCATCAAATTCTTTGTTATTAAAAAAATATATAAAATAATCGTGCATTTCTATCAGCGTGGATTAACTTTAATCTTATATACCTAATTCAACTCTTTAACTTTTTTTAATTCTTAGAATGTCAAAAAATAAATAAGATTTGTTCTTGAAAAAATAAGTTAAATTAGAGAGCGATTAAAGCTGATTTACATTAATAAAAATGGACATAACGCAATTGTTTTTTTTTCTCTCTCGACACGACAGTCTCATTTGTGATTTGCGGCTACGGAAGCATCGACGCGACGGCGAGTCGCATCGCACGCACGGGGGTGCACCCCGTCCGAATATTACGATCGTAATTCTAGCAAATCGCGCCCGATTTCCTAAATCACGCGATTTTCATGGGCAGGCCGATCTCTCGGATTCTCACACGATATTAATCTGACGATTTATAGAGGGCGACAGCACCGAAAGGGACGAAATTCATGATCTCTCCCTCCCCCCCCCCCACCCTTGCCTTCTTTTTGTCGCCCGCGCCGTACGTCTCCTAATAAAGTTTCGTCCCACTTTATTGCGAGGTTATTGAATATGTCATCCATTCCTCATCGTGATTTATACTTCCTGCCTCTACCTGACGCCGCGCTTACCGCGGCTAAAGATCCTCTCCTATACGGCTGTCGTGTAAAATAATTATGACGGTATAAAAGTTTCCGGGCGATCGTCAACGTCTCCCGCTAAGCCGCGTGTCCCGCAGTCGAGAGAACGATGACGAAACTCCCCACGTGAACTTTCTTTTTTAAAGGGACATAAATAAAAAAAATAAAGCCTTTGCTATTCCGCTGCTACAACGAAGATAAGCCACGTTTTTACATTCTACTTATGTTAGATTATATCTCGCTTCCACTTTTCCTGTGTAGAAACGAAAATCTTATAAAAAATGTATGTATATGACGTGTAAATGTATGTAAGTGTCCGCGGTGTGTTGAGCCTCGGGTCCGTGGGTTTGCCAAGCCCCCAAATGACTGCGTAGATCAGTCTTCCCTACGGGGACTCAAACGGTAGCTTGGTGCTAGGTACGTCTCTTAAGAGACGAGGCCGATAGCTGTGAAAATAAATTATAAGAAGGCCATAATCCTGTCGGTATCGCGATATGCTTTATTGACGAAAGATCCTGTGATTACTATCCACCTACGAACACCTCAGAAATAGACATTTTTAGGTGAATTTAGATTTTGATGAAATAATCGGCAAAAAAATCAATAATTATCTTAATTTATATTTATCCTGTATTTCAGAGATTAATATTCTTCTTTACTTTTACTTTCAAAATTAATTTTAAAAACTCATACAAAGACAAAAAGATATTTGTATAAAAAAATTAATCGCTTCATAGCAGAATTATTCATATTTTTTCGAGTAAACAATAAGTGGGATCTCGAAACAAACTTTTCCCGACACGGCGCGAACATCACTTTTTCTTTATTAGATGTGCTGCTTATCTGAAGGAATCATGATATAGTGTCCAATTATATTCTCAATATAGAGCAAACGTGATCACGGGGCCAATTTATACTAATATATAGTTGACGACGCACCGGCTAAATTAGCTTTCTAACGCTAGAGGCCTACAAAAATAGACGAAACGAAATTGTTTCGCGACGCGAGCCCATTACGAGTCATATATTCATTAAGCGGACACAACGTTCGTGATACTTTTGTATCGAGAAAAGAGAGAGCCGATTATTTTCACAAAGCGACGACATGAATATGTACCGCGTTTCTTAACACATCTCGCGTGCTTAATAACTTTGAATTTTTAAGCACGAAAGAAAGTACATGCATTATGCATTTTTTTAGAGGACATTAGATTCGTAGCTTGAATATTCTTTTCACGCTGTTTCCCGTGTGAGTCGCTGTGCGTAAAACCTAAACTGCTGCTACATAAAAAAACAATGCCATAAATAATATTTCTCTAATAAAGAATATATTAATTCTTATATTATATGTAATATTAATCCTTCCAATAAATAAATAAAAACAATATATTAAGCTTAACCGATTAAAAATCAAATATAAAGAAACAAGCATACAAGCCTATAATATATATTACCAAATTATATTTTTTTTATTCTCCGCAACATGTCAAATCTTTTCATATAAATTTATATGTATGTAATTTTTTAGTACGATCGAAGAGAAAAGCAAGTTTACTAAAAATCCATGTTTCTTTTTTTTACACCTTAACAGCATTCGCATACGTTTTTGCATTATACCGCCCGATTAATTAGCCCGCTCGTAAGCATACATTTTAACGATTGTTATCGCGCTTCTTTCGTTGCTATTGTTCTGTCTCTCGTCGGATTTAAAGTCGGAAACGAGAAGCCGTATACTCCGGCGCGTCTAGACGTATAGAGGCCCGGCTCTGTGTGTGATGCTCGCTGGATACACGGAATTACGACTACCGGTTTCCCTTTGGAAGTGCACCGAAGAGACTCGAGACTCTCGCCGCGGTATTTCTTCCACGAAACTTATTACGAAACATTCGCGGAAAATCTTGACCCGTTACGTCGGGCGGGCGTTCACCCTTCCGCTCTACCGAGGCCCGCTTGCGCGGATCGCGTATAAATAATTTATTTGTGTCGTTATTAGATGCACATCATAATTTACTCTACGCTATACGATACGCGACGGTGGTACAAGGAGATTCGCGTAATCGGCGTTATGCGATCACACTGTGGAAAAAAAACGTGTAACTTATGCAATCCTTGAACCTTTTCTACGCGACAAGACATTACGTGACGCTTTTACGCAAAGAAATATTGCTTCATCTTTAAGTAATGTTGAATCCATTTTTACCAACATAGATTAACTTTAATATTGTTTCTTCATCTTTTTCTAATTCTTAGAAAAAGAATGAAGAAACTAGAAAAAAAAGTAAGTTAAATCAAGATTAACAATAAGACTAATCTATACGATAAAAACGGACGTAAGGAATATGATTTTAAACGTACTTAAGTACAAACGAAATAGAAATGTGGATACTGTTTGCTTGCATGAAAGTTTCCTCAATAGAAGAAAACGTGTATATTCTGAAAGGTATAAAAGTAATCAAGCAATCATCAGGTGTTTTAAAGCCTCAAGATTACTTGTCAGGATGGCAAATGTATATGATTAATGAGACGATTAATCTTGACGATGATCTGTAATTACTTTGGAGTGGAGTCTGTTTTATTCCCATCTAAACTTTCGCTTTCATATCGCAATCGTATCACTTCTCACATTATGCAAATTTTCACGAATAAACGAACCATCTTACAAGCGATAGAAACAGAAATAAATAATTAACGCAATAATAAGGTAAATATTGTGAAAACAATGTCAAAAACTTTAATTTCATTATGACATATCCAAAAAATTAAAAATTTTTACTCCAATTTGACCAAATAAATCAACATTAAAATTTTAATTGACGATTCTTGTTCTCATTAGCACATATATTATATTATCATTCATTCATTTGAAGTATATACTTTATTTTCACGTAAGAAAATAATAGTATATAAAACGAGATGTAAATATATGATAGATATATGATAGATGATTTTCCCGTTTTCAAAACCTTCTGATCGACGGTTTCGGACTTCGATCCTCCCTCGCGTTGCAGCCGCGTGCGATAATTAGAACTGTCGCGATACCGGGGGGGGGGGGAGGGGTATACGGTTTTTACAGTATTTTATCGGTTGAGTGAATTTACGGGTTCGGGAATAGTTCCGACTAGGCGTTCCCGGGAGGGTAACAGTACAGTCCGCTATCTCAATCCCTCATCTCTCCTCGGCGAACCCGAGAGCCGGGCGGGCATGCCGGAGAGATATCGGCCTCCGCTGTCTACAACTTTTCGACCTGTCCCTCTTTTAGTAAACTGGTTCTGGACTTTGTTCCCTAATAGGATTAGCGGGATTAGCATCTGATCTTGCATTGCCAAGCGTATATATATATATATACCTCTCTCTCTCTCTCTTTCTCTCTCTCCACGATACGCATCCTGCATACATATCGTGCGTGTGTTTGCTCGTTAATGCAATACGCGGGCGACGACGGCGGTCCGTTTCCGTGGCGATTCGAATGCGGGATTAGTTCGAGGAGAGCAATTTATTCTGTACTCACGTAGACACCCCCGAATTCCCTCTTGTTCAACCCGACCCCATCGTTACGAAACGCGATCATTTGTCAAAAGAGCCCCCGCGACTGTCCGATATGCGTGTTTCAAGGATATTTGTTACCTCGGACTTTTCTGGGAAGGTGTGTTTATTATGAAAAGAGCATCTCTCTCCTGGAAGATTAAGATTCTATTTCTCTCATCTTTCCCTGCGGAATTAATTTGAGCCATCTCTCTCTCTCTCTCTCTCTCTCTCTCTCTCTCTCTCTCTCTCTCTGTGCCACCGCATTTCATATCTCGATGATTAAATTCCACGAATGAAATCTTTTTTTGGAGCGGAACTTTGTTCCATTTCCTTGAAATAACTCCTTGAAATAATCTTGGTTCTTTTCTCATATTTTTCCCGTTACACATATCTCTTAATTTTCTTCTTGTACAGGAAGGAATGATGTTGCTGAAGTATCAAAAAATTTAGCTAGATCTTAAAATGATTGGATTTTCAAAATAATTATGTAAGATGCTCAAGCAATGCTGAGTAATTCTGCAAAATTTTTGACATTCTGACAACCAGTAGTTCAAACATTTTACGTATATAATAATTATGACTAACGATCCAACAAAATTATATTTTCAGATGTGTATCTAGCGAACTTTTTAGGTACTTCAGTAAAAACTTTTTTTCCGTGTATTCATCTACGTGCACTTAGCGTTTAATTTTCAACGAACTCTAATCCGTCACATTCCAGAGCTTTTCTCACCCGTAAAAGTACCTACCCTTTCTTCGCGTTTTAAACATTTACGGCGCGACACGTTTAATCACGCGATCAAAGCCGAGCAAGTGGAATACGAAGCGGACGCGATTAACCGTCCCTCTTTTCTGTAAGCAGATGAAACGGGAGACGCAACGAGAGTAGCCGACACCACGGGTCGTTTTCGACGAGGCGTAAAGAAATTCGAATAAATTCGTCCGATACAATCGCGTCTTCTTGCTCGACTTTCTGACGGCTTTGTTAACCGCGGCGACTCTATCGTATTTCTTTCCGCTCGACGAAAAGAACGAGGAGGAATTTACCCTTTGCGACAATGCGCGGGATCGAGGATCGTCGGGATCTATACGCTAGATCGCGTCACCATCATAAATCACTTGATTATTATACACCACGATTACATCTGAGACCGTTTTCAAGAAAATCAACTCTGAAAATAGTAAAATAAACTTTTCGTTACATCATTCATTAAATCTATTTTTATTTTATATTAACGAGTTATTTTATATTAATAATAATGATTAACGATCCAGCAAAATTATTTTCAGATGTGTATCTAGCTAAATTTTTAGGTGCTTCAGTAAAAACGTTTGTATTAATAATAATGTTATTTCAAGACAAAAACTATGTATAGCAATCACATCATCATAAAAAGTAATTTTTTTTTAAATATAATCATAACAAAATTTTTAATTTCTAATTGTTACATAATTATAATTCGATATAATTAATTTAAAATTATTGTTTTTGTCGGATCAGTGCAAACTCGAGAGTTTTATTAGTTTACCAGATTTTTCAATAATAAAATTCTCAAGTATACGCCTAATCCTAAGATCGAGGTGTGACGGAAGATACAGAGATCGACAATATGACAGCTGATTGTGAGATAAAATCCTCGAGTCATTTCGTCAGATCTGGTTTCGTGGCACGTTTTGTAAAGGGATTTCCGTCTTTGTGTTATAACGCCGCAACACAAGTGTCTACCGATTTCAGACATGTGCCCGTGCCATCAATAAATTACGTTCGCTCCTCTTACATCGTCCCGTTATGCGCATCGAGTGATAAATGCATGACGGATCACCTTATGTGACGCAAGGCAAATTAAGGGCACAATTTTTCCGCATATTAGTCATTTCCGTCGATGAAAGTGACATAGCAACGACACAGTGGCTAAAGATCCCTATCTTCCCGCCCTATCTTCTACCTTTGACTTGACGCCTTTTATTAAGATTCGCGTAGAAATTAAGAAACTTTTTTTTTTTATTTAAAGATATATTCATCACTGAAAAAATAGGACTGCATAATTATATTAATTATTTATTCCTAATTATTTTCGCAGCGCATAAATTTAAAGCTAAACTGATTTTATTAAAATTTGTTGAAAATTTATTTATAAATATAGTTTCTCGTTAATCCATTTTGAGCACTAAAAAATTTAATTAACTAAAACCTTTTAGTTTTTAATATTAAATTTCAATATTAAAAACACTATAATTTATATATAATTATATGTCTAATAATTATATGTATATCAATGTATATTAAAGTGTATTTTATAACTAGATTTTTTTAGATTTTTTAAAAAAGAAACTAAATTAGTGGAAAAATAATTTATAAATAAAGAAATAACAAAGAATTCTGATTGTTTTTTAAACATCAAATTCACGAGACATCCTGCGCATCAAGTGATGCATCGAGTATTACGCGATTACATATACAGCTTTGCAAGCAATCTTGCTTGACGATCGGCCATAAATGATATTTGCATCAACGTACAGCAAGCGTCGCATCTACGGCGGATCGAAGGTCCGCTGACACTTGGTTATACCTTCGCGAGGACACTGCAAATCCTTTCTCGTCGTTTTCCTCTTCGAGCGGACGTACGTTCGCGGCGACTCGCAGATTTATCATACGCCATTTAAACGACGCGTTGTGCATTTTCTTGCCGAATGCATCTCCTACCGAGCGCATCTCGCGCGTCTCCGTACAGGGTGTTCCACGAGACACTATACTCGCCGCGAAATTCGTCATTGACTTATTGCGACGTCGAAGATAGGCGAGTGTCTGGATTGTGGCGAGAATGTCTCGTAAGTCTTTACGTCCGGAAATAAAAACACCACTCTCTGCTTCGAGCTTTGAATTGATTGGAAAATACTTTTGGCGATCAAAATTCTGTGCAGAGAGATCCTTTAATACTTACGATGAGCACGATACGTCGATGAGCTACATGCACTTCTCGAGCAATGAGTTAGACGTACGAAAGAGGACGAAGATAAACATCCGCGGGATAAAAATTTAATCGAACGTAATATTGGTATAGTATCGCCGTAACCGTCATACAGGAGAATCTTTCCCCGAGCGATAAAACGAAAGCACCCGGGGATCCCTGACGTCCCTACATTAAAGCGGTAATAAAGGTACGAGTAACGTTGCACCTACATAAAACAACTTTCGAAATAACTGCGCGCACGTACCTTCCTCCGTATCTCAAACTTCCGAGTTGCGCACACCGCGTGCGCCCCGCTATTCATCGGGCAATAAAACGCCGTTCGTGTGTTAAACGTCTCGCCGGAGCGATGCTTTATGCCTTCCCTCCCTGCCCCTCCCCCTCCCCACGTTACGACAATGGACGATATTATCTCCCGATATCGACTGGCGAGAGAGTCCGAGAAAGGGAGCCTCTGGCTGCTGCACAGGAGAGAGAATCGGTGGATTTCGTAAGAGGGGCCCCTCCTTAAAGATATGGTCCTCCGAGAGATTGCGAGATTCGCGGGTGGGGCACACCCCGGGATTCTCTCGGGTGCCACGTCGGGTACGCGGCACGCGCGTGTGGTCCACGAGTGCTGACCCTC
>NW_012026933.1:128973-200425 GCF_000956235.1 Wasmannia auropunctata
CCCCCCTCACTCGGTTTGACCCCCGCGGCCGCGGAGAGAGGTCGGTAATATAAGGATTCTGATGTACGACCGAGCGCGGGTGTTACTCTCTCCCCTTCGCGATGCATACATTACGCTCCGCGCGGCTGCATCGCGGATGCGCCCTTTACGAACGCGATCGGAGAGAGACAGAAGGCTGCGGATCCCGAAAATATTTACGTCTTCGCCGGACGGGCGCGGGAGGCCGAATGAGAAACGGCCGTCCATCGGCGTTCGCGCGGGACACGAAAAAATTTATAAGATCCGCTCGTAAGATTTACAAACGGGATCTCTCACCGGTCGTAAAACGTGAATCCCGGTGAAATATATAGTCCGTCTAACGGAGCGGGAAAAGGTGAGCGGAAAATGATGGAATTAAAGCGGAAGCGAGTTTCCGACCCGCGGAAACCGGTCGAGCTGGCCCCGCGCGCGAAGCTTTTTCCTCTTTCTTTCTGGGAAAATGTTGAATGAACGCACATTACTGCTCTTTCATACTAAAGAGAACAATGAAATAATGATCGCTTCCTGCCATATCGTGCTCAATTTTAGTCATTTTATAGGGTAAAAAAAGTCTGCTTTTAACGGAACACCAATCATCTAGTCTTACTACTGATATTTAATCCAAATTTAGATTTAATCCTTCAAAACGCGATATTTGCGTTCTTATCTCAAGGAAGAAAAAAAATTGTCTACTACAAAAGGAGCACCAGTTCTTTAACCCTTTGAGGAGCTTTCCAACAAAGTTAACCTTCTAGCGAAGTAACTACCCCATAAATCAAGTTTCATCAAAATCGAGCAAGTAGCTTACGAAATAAAAGGGAGCGCTCCTTTTATGAAGTAAAACCTAAAAAAAAAAAGGCACACAAATCCACAATCCGGGGTTAATCTTACTATTAATATCCAGCCTAAATTTTAAATTACAATCCCTCGAAATAAGTATCGCAGTCTCACCGAGCACGTAGACGAATCGAGGAACGCGATGCGCTAACGGGGTTTCCGGTGCAACGCAGTTGCAGTTGCAGCGTGACCTAGCCGGCTAACTATGCGGTGCTCGGTGTTTTCGCTTTCGCCCGTTCGCAATCAACGGTTATCGCGTATCCGCGACGATATGACGGTTCGAGAAAGCGCTTCTGAATCACGTTCACGTGGTGGCAAACAATTCGAGGAAGCGCCGGCAGCGGCAGCACGCGTGTACCACACAGCTCGTCTCTTATCATCTCGGCCCGGTCTCCCGGGCGGAATCAGCAGGTAGTGCACGTTGCACAGTGCATACACACGTGCATACACACTTACACGTACATACGATGCTTCAGTTTCCTTGACCGTGGTTCTCGTCGTGGTAACCGCCGCACGGACGGACAGAATCGAACTCCCCCTCCCCTCTCTCTTTCTTTCCCTGCAGGCTCGTTTCCTGATCGTCGAGATAGTGTTACGCCATCGTAACACGGCCGGTTGATATCTGATGGTTCGTTGCGGTGCCCTGTGGTGAATTTTTATCCGGCGCAGCTTTCGTTGCTGCTGCTGCTGCTGCTGCTGCTGCTGCTGTTGCTGCTGTTTCTTAGACTCCGCCAGTTTTCCACCGGCACTTCACCGCTGATACTAATTTGACAAGCCGCCCGATTATAGAAGTAATTTATGATCCTATCTGAGTTTGATAAATGGGATCACTGATGCGAGGATTGATGCTGTTTATATAAATACGGCGATAGAGGAGATCAGTGACGTCCGCCGATTGAACCTGATATACAGGATACCCCGTAATCTTTGAGATAACTTCGAGAGATAACTTGGCAGAGGAAATATTTGCATGGCTACTTAATAGTCATGCATTAAATATTTTCGCGACTGATATCCCAATTCGTGAGATTTTGATCAATAAAGTTTATCCACTGTATATAAGAATAGATACAAGATTTGCTTTGTTATTTTCAATCACGTTTCAAGAGTTCATATATCAATTATAATCATTATAAATAAAAATATAATATAAATAAAAATACAGATTATTAATAGTTATATAGAATTTATAATCACATTTCAAAGAGGTTTTAACCATCTTCTCTTTCTTTCAGAAAACTGTAGAAAGATCTTGAAGCTCTAAAGAGGCTTTTTAAATGTTCACGCTTCCGAAAGTTCTGAAAGTTACGAAAGTTCTATCATTACTCGCGACGCAAGGTGTCGACGCGCCGGTTGACAATTAATTCGCGAGACATATAACGGAGACGTGTCCTGAATCGGGAAATTCCCCAGATGTATCAAAAGTTGCAGCGTACAAATGACAGGCGTCATCGTGAGTTAGTGCGCGCACACACACACACACACACACACACACATGCACATTCCCAGTGTTAACCGTGTGCGAAGCCAAGAAGCCAAGGCGATTACCGTCGTGAGGACGTGTTTTCAACTCGGGGAAGTATCGGCACTATCAGCATCGAACGCCGATCCCTTCGCTCGGTCTCGGTCGCGCCGCAGAGACACGATAAGAATCTGCGAACCGTTGCATTCTGCCTAATCGGCTAAATCCTGAGGCGCGCGGCGTGGCGCCCGGTTTACGTCACGAAGCAATCGAACAGTGATACGAACTCGGGGATTCGTGTCAGAGGCCGAACTACCGTTGTCTCGCGCAGTTCTGTCTCGCGAAAACGAACGTGGATTGAGACGTTTCACGCGCGAATCGTGCGCATAAAATAGAATATCGGAGGAAAATTAATTTGATCTATATCGCCGTACATCATTCTTCTTCTGCAGACTGCATTTTTATATTATTTAAAGTAAATTTATTTCAGAATCAACACAATAAAATTTATTTTAGACAACGTATAATTTGCATTAGATATTAGGACTAAATCCCTATAATTTTGAATACATCTCACGTTTCGATGTATGTGTTTTCGTCTCTCATTCTGCACTCACAATCAGCCGTGGTTTATGTACTGTCAACTCAACAGGCGACGACCCTCGAATTTATTAGCCGCTTCGAAGAAGCGGCGTGCAAACGTGCGAGTTGCATTAAAAAACGTTATACATAAATCTTCGCGCGGTCGGCAGCCGGGGATTAATTAAACAACCTTAATCATCGTTTCGCTATTTCCCCCTCCCCCCCCCTTCCCCCTCGCGCAATTCTCCCGACAGAGAGATGAGGATTAAGAGGCGTATAATCATCCGTTCGGCGCGCGACGGCGCGACACGACGCGCGCCCCGCGCCACCGGCTCCGTTCGTTAGCTTCCATTAAAACTATAGAGCCGCGCCGTCGTAATCCCGAAGTACCGTTCCGCGGACGGGTCCGCGAATAATTTAGCCGTCGTTGCTAGGTTTGCAAATGTGTTACTAGCTAGATTATATCGCGCGCGACGCATCCGCCGTGCCGCCGCAAACAACACGTAGTTAATATGCATGCGCGGCTTAATTTGCATTAGCCCGGCTGCATCCAGAGTTGCATTATGCGCCGCGGAAACGACACCCGAAGAGACGAGGACGACGTGCTGCGGAGGGGGGGGCGAGGGAAGGAGAGAAGCCGCGGCGGGAGAGGCCGGGATAAGAGAGGGAAGAGTCACTCCGCGAATCCAAAGGACTCCTCCGTGCGCGACTTGCGCGCCGGAACTATTTCGCGTTGTTTGCCTTCCCGCCGGCTGATTTATGCAGATGTTCCCTGCGCGCGTAATTAGGATAAAGTTATATAATTTAAGTATAGCACAGAAATATGATACCCCGAGTAAGTGTGTAAAACCTGCACGCGGAATATATTCGACAGACAAAATATACGCGTGCGGCCATGCTGCCAATGGCGAGAAGAAAAACAGACGTGACAAAAATTCGTTTCGAAATAAACGAAATAAACAAGAATCGGGGATACGAGATGAAAATTGATTTTCAGATAATATTTAGCTTATACATTCGTCACAAAAAGAACGCAAGCAATTTGATGGTAATAATTTTAATTAACGTTGAAACTGACTTGCTCTTCTCTAAAGCCTGTAAACGAAGCAGCGCCGTTACAGTTATATGAACTACCGCAATTAAGTATAAATTGATGGTTCAATTGCAGCCACGGTTTATCATCGCGATTATATCGATTTATCTCCATGGACTCTCGAATACTTCTTACGCTCTCGGGCTGATTCAATTATACTTTCGTGCATTAATCTCTCTCTCTCTCTCTCCTCCTCCTCCTCTTCCTCCTCCTCCTCCTCCTCCTCCGTTTCGCTGAAACATTACGGGGAAGGAATAGTTAGCGCGTGTAATGGGAACCGCCTATTAGACCGGGCCTCGTTCAGGTGCGTCGTAAACGTACGGCCGCGGGTAGAAGAGATGAGAGAGAGATAATATAAAGCGTAGAGACGAGAGTCTAATGAACGTAGGTAAACAGGGGCGGACAAGTTTATCTCGGGAGTCGCTGGCGCGCCGCCGCAGAGGGGAATTAGCGGTGCGCTAATGTTATCTCTGCGAAAAGCAATTAAGCGTCCACGGTAATAACGCACACGTCGCCGTAAAGTCGGCGGCCGCGTACGTCGCGCCGACCGCGAAAATTGAATGCTTATCATCGCCACGCGACCGCGTGAAAATTCGGTATGCCGCCGCCGAACTGACGATCGAACCCCTATACTCCTCTGCGCTCTTCCGCCTCGGGTTTTTTCGCCCTCCCCGAAGGCGAAGTCGCGCGCGGGGGTTCGAATGAAAAATGCGCAATTTCGAGCGCGCTTCGACAAAGAGGCAATTGCGATGCGCGTGTAGACGCATGCGGAAGCCGTTACCGAAAATGAGAACTCGGAATTAACAGAACGCGCGGCGCACGTTCTCTATATAACGGCGCGCCGTTTCTCGCGCCTCGCGTTGCGCGAGTTCCGAGGAACCGAGCCTGAATATTTTCCGATTGTATTACAGAACTTACGACGTAATCGTGATATCCGGAACTGCACCGAAGAAGAAGGAAAAAAAAGGGAAGAAAAATATATAATTCCCGCGCTACAGTGAAGCGATCTCCATAATGACACTGTTCCCGTTTCTCGCGTTCGGCACTGCGCTCGAGACTCAAATGTATTTATGTATCTGCATGCGCACGTGTGCAATACGGAAGTAAAGGTACGTCGCGGAAAAATGAAGTTTTATCGCGGAACGCGCGAGTGCACACTATTCACGTTGCAGCGTGAGTCGCGAGGAAAGGAGGGAGAGAAATATCCGCGCGGGATGCGCGTATCTCGTCGTCGAGGAACTCGAGGGGGAGGGGGGAGAGCCGGGAGACGTGAGGGATGCGTTCCGCCGCGTTCCAATTCTGCGTTACGACGTCGTAAAAAAATTCGCCACGGCCGATTATTTTTTTTTTTCTTTTACGATAAGACGCGCCTCGGCTACAATCGCGAAACGAATCGCCGTCTTCGCTCTCGAGCCTTCGCTCTCGCTCGCTCACTCGCTCGACATTCCTCCTCTCCCCTACAGGCCGCTAATGAACCCGTACGACCGCTCATTAGACACCGGCGTTTTATAATAAGCGTCGATTTAATCGATGCTAAGCACGGCCTTACGGGCTGCGGCCTACACGTGTCTTTTTAATGTGAAAACAAAAAAGAAATTATGCAAATGTGTAAATTTTTATAAATCTGTAACACACGAGAGCGCTACTTGCGATTCGTCAGCGGCGAGCGAATTAACATTTAAGTCTTGCGTTATATAAAATTGAAATTAACTCTTTAATTACAAGAGCGTTCTCAACATTATTATAAAGAATTTAAAAATTTATTTTAATTATAATATCGGAAAAAGAGTGAGATATAGCAAAAAATAATATACCTAATCAAAATATTTTGAGAAATGTTTCAAAACTACTAAAATATATCGTATAATTATAATCGAGTCAAATATATTCGAACACGTAATTATTTTATCGTTAAATCGGTTTTTACTACTTATAATTGCTCATTTTTAATAACTTAATAATTGCTGATTTTTAAACATTGAACGTCGCAAACGTATGGGATGATGAGACTCCCTTATATAGTAGTCGGTATCTTAAACAGTCGCTTAAGCCGCTTATCAGAAAATCCACTGTTTACGGCGATAAAATCTTATCGAGATATTTGCGATAAAGCGAAATTCGCATTGAGACCGAGACACCGTTAGATTTTCATCTCTCTAATAGTTTCTCGATTCAAACACGATACTAAAAGGTTAGATGAGAAAAATTAGCAAAAGACGCGGCGACGCCGTCAGCTGTATAAGTATCTCATTAGAACACGTCGATAAAGGCTTGGATTAAAAAAAAAATATCCCATCTCGCGAGACAAAGTATAGGTATTCGCGATATCGCGCACTTAGAACCGGCCATTATACAGGTGTAAGTGTAATTGCATCTCCAAATGCAATCGCGCTATGCTACGCTTCGCTATCGCGGCGGAAAATCTTCGGCTGTTAGGCAAATTCTCTTTCTAGTTAAGCGTAACTGTTGCAGCCAGTCACGTGGGAATCAAGTTTATCTCTACGATAACAAATCCAGCGTTTGTATGCCTCATTTACATTTTTCTAATTCACTTTATTCCAACCGAGTTGCTGCGGATAATAAACTCGCGAGGGTCTCCGCGACTTGATTCTGTAATCAACACGCTGACTCAACGGGACTTTATGATTTTATCTTCATCTATGATAAAGTGGAAGCCAATTTAAGCCTCGTCGGATAACTCGTCAGATATATATAACCGCAGCAGCAGAAACTTTGTACCGTAAGTTTTTACACGTAAATCTTACGAGTTTTACGAGTTTACAGCGAGCTCGTAGCGCTAACGTGAATCTTAATTAATATAACGTAACAAGACATGAGAATTTAAAATGAAAAAAAAAAAAGTTTTTTTCATGTCTAAGACTCTAGCGAGATACGCGTTTCAATTTCACACCAGCGCCGCGCAGAATTGGAGTCGTTGGGCTTCGGAGGTTGATTAATTCGTCCGGCGTGGCTAATCCCGCGCGATTAGGATATCAGCTCGACCGGTTTTCGAGCAGTTGCAAGGCAGGAACTACGGTCGTGCGCAAGGACGAGCGGCGTACTTCCTGATAAAATGCTAATTCGACTTGGTCGACAATACCGGGCCAAAGACCCGAAGCGGCGCGAGAGCAACCGCGGCAGAGAAGGAGTCTTCGGCGGTAGGTCGATAACCGCGGCGCCAAATCGCGGAAAACCGGGTCAGATCTTTGTCAGTATCGATCCGCTCTCGAATCTCCCCCCTCCCCTCCCCCTCGCTCTCTCTCTCTCTCGCGCGCGCGCGCGCGCCGGCATGTGAAATCTTAACGCGCGGAGGAGGACTAACTGAGGAGCGGCGAAGACAAGGCGGTTTAATGAATCGCGCGTGTGTGTCTCGTGCTCTTTTTATCCGGACCCTTCGTCATATATTTTCCGATACGTCGCGTCGGCGCCGATAATCGATATCCCCGCGGAAGCAATTAATGTCACGTGGGAAAAAAAAAGAAGAAGTAACTAACCGTGAGCATCACCGCCGGAAATAATCACCGGTCTCACTCAATTATTCGATCGTGTAATGTCACAATATTGTATCAAGACTCGGGGAAATATTGAAATGTAAATTTCTTGCGAAATGCAGTTGTAATCTTAGGGAAATCTGAAAGTTTAAATGCAATCGCAAATGTCAGAAGTTGTCAGATTTTTAACAAAACAGATCGATACGGGGTTTAAATGCAATTGTAGGATTGAAACGCATATAAATTCGATGTGCTACCAACGACCAGATTGCTTTAAGTTTGAAGCTTAAAAAATTATCGTATCTCCATGTTTTCACATTAAGATTTTCGATTGCAATTAATGCCTAAGACACGCTATTAAAATATCGTATACGAGTGTGTCCCTGTATAAGCAATACAGATTTTCTCCTAATACATTTGAATGTCGTTATGAAGGAAATTTCGCTCTGTCATTATTCAATACGACGGTATAAGATATGCGCAGTTAATATCTTTGCACACAGTTCACGGAGCCGCTCCGAGATTGAATCGGAGAATTACTACTTATTTGCGTGCGATTACGCAGGCAATAAGCGAACACGCACGCACACGCACGCGCGTATGTTATTATACGCACGGGAGTGCTGCACGCGCGCGACATGAAGAAATCCAGTCGTGCCCACGCACTAGACGACGAAGGAGAAAAGAATCGTCGTTTAGTGCCGCCGCCCGAGATGTGGGACTCAAATGAAGACTTTAATGCAGCCCCCCCCCCTCCCCTCCTCCCAATGATTAATGTCATTCCGTTCCACGGGTATAAATCGCGCCCGCCTTTATTCACGATGGACTAACTCGAGGAACTTTTTATGGTATATCGATATCTCACATTTTACGAATAGCGCGACGTTATCCTTATTTATTATCCCTAAATACAGACAGGAGTCTGTATTTTAGCGCGAAAGGTATGCATTTTAAGCTCATTTCCCAGTCGTTGTAATTCACGTACCGTTCGCGGAAGAATGTAGTAAACAAAGAGATAAAAGTAACAGAGAAGAGACGTCTTTCACTTTCCTGTATTTTTTTTCTTCTTATTAAAATCGAGGCAAGTTGAATGATTTATTCATCGCACGGATACGATCGGGAACGACGGGAGCAATCTCCTCGGGAACGCGCCAGTTTCTCGTCAGGAAATTCTGCGGCGAGAAAGACGGAGAGAAAGAGACTCGCGTGTGTCGGAAAACGTCGAGATGGAAATAACGTCGGCAAGCCGAAAGAGGCTCCTCGTCTCGGCCCTAACCGCGAACTCCAGGCTGAACGCCCAAGAGAAAGAGAGAGAGAAGTGAATCCTACCTCCTTTAAACACAAGCATCCCTGTGTTTAAAAATAATCATACATTCCCTCTCCTCAGTGACACGAGCGACGCTCTATTGATAACATAACGCGGCATTTATGAGCCTCCAAATCTTTCACGGTTCTCGAGATCGTCACGCGGAATTCTAAAGAGTCGCTAACGAAACGTCATAAAGATATTTTCCGGATAAACGTAGTAAGGTCATGTAGAAAAATTAATTCAACGTTTTTTTTTTCGATCAAATCAAATATTTTTATATTATATTTTTATTTTATATTATATTCTTCAATAAAATACACGCATTAACAGTTATATTTATATCCGTACGACAATTTTATAATAATTCATTATACTTTTGGTAGTTTTTTTTATTATCAGAAGTTAAAAAATTTTTATTAATTTATTTTTATTTTTATTAAAATATAGTGTGATTATATTGCAAAATAAACATAGTTATTTCAAAAACAAGAATTGGGGAAAATATGTCTATATAAATATGGCTATATAGTCATTTCATTTTATCATTTTTTATATTCTTGAGCCAGAGACTCTTGGATTTTATTATGTATCTCGTGGATAACATATGTATGTCTGCAAACTATTCTCGAGCCTTCGTTACGCGACTTCCTTGAGCGATGCAGAGTCGCGTTGCAACGAGCTCCGCGTGCAATCGAAATCGTCGAGGAAGTAGGCCTCGTAATAACACCCGGTGGCATTTACACACTTCGCCGTTTACATTGACACGCATGACGATGAAGAGTTCAAAGGAAAAGATGAGAACGCAACGCGGCCCGAAAAGAACGGGCAAGTGACTCTATTAAAATCGACGAAGCAAAACTGCGGATAGGGAGACGCCTTTGAAAAATACGTCTCTCTTAAAATCTTTCGTCTCTCTCTCTCTCTCTCTCTCTCTCTCTCTCTCTCTCTCTCTCTCTTTTCTCACTCTCTCACACACACACACACGCACGCACGCACACACGCACACACACATACATTCGCTATTACCATTTAATTCGGTTATTTCTTCAATTATATTGTGAGATACTCGAGAACAATCTATCATTTGTTTGAGAGAGATACTTTTTTTGTTGCGTTAAGTATGCATTACGTATCTCACTAATATGTAAGCTACTACACACATTTCTCTCACTATTTTTATTAATGTAAAACTTCCTGACAGTCAAAGAACGAAAAATAATGAACTGATTTTATATTTAAAAACAAATTAAAAATATCCTATAAGTTACATATTTTGTTTTGTCTTTTATGCTATATTTCTTAATTCAGTGGCTGGAATTATATTTTTCTTCTATTTTTACAAGCACACTAATATAACTGCGAAAATTGACGTTGATAAGAATGCAAATTGCGATTCGTCTGAAAAAATATTTTTCTGAAAAAAGTTAGAAAATGATTGTGCTTCGATAAGCGTAGGTAAACGAAGGATTTATCCCTGTGCACGCAGCCTTTCCCGGAGTGAGTTTCCAATGGATTCATAATCAATGACGCGGATCGCTCTTCCGCGCGAGCATATAGATCCAAATGATCCAATTTTATCCTCCGTCGCACTTTCAATGCCGCGTTGCGCCTTTTGTCCGAACCACGCTCGAGCTTCGTGACTTGCAAAGCGAAAACTCGGTCTTACATCAGAGCGTTAAGAAGTCTCGCACATAGTCGAGAAATTTATCGACACAATATATACAAATCCCTATTAGTTGTGAAAACATATTCGGAAATCACGTGATCGATAATTATCTGATCGAAACTATACTTTGAACGATCTTGAGCGGCAGCAATTAAGCAGCAGTAAAAAAAACCAACGACGACGTTAAGATGAAAATTTCAACTTGCGCGATCAACCGAATTTTTTATGTTTCCACGGCGAGTAAATCTAACCTTCCGTAGTTCCTTAGGTTTGTCAAGTTTAGAGCCGGAGGGAGAGACCTATCGCGGGTGCACGAAGAAGAACGAGGGGTAAGGCGCGGCGGGAGACCTATCGCGGCCTGCTGCCAGCCGGTTACACGCCGGTGAGTATCGGCAGCAATCGCGGCGGTGAGTGACTCATCCGTTCGGTAACTATTCTCTGCCTCTCTTCGGCGCGCGGACCCGACGATCTACGGAGGGCCCCTCAATTCCGTTCATTCCGCTCGGTTCCACTCGGCTCGCCGCCACGCTCTCTCTATCATTCAACGTTTCCCGCGACGCGGATCGTCTTTTTTAACTCTTATCGGGCCTCCCCTGAGACTTTTATCCTTGCAAATAAAAAGAGAAAGAAAGAGAGAGAGAGAGAGAACGCAGATTTATTTCATTCGTAGAATGAAATATGGAATGTTTTAAATTTCACTTGCCAACGAGCTTATTTCAACAGAAATCAATCTTTCTTTAGCTGAAAGACAAATTTTTTTTATTTTGACAGAGATTCACGCACGAACGGAGCATAACTATATTGCCTCTGGTATTTATAACAATTAAATTACAAGGTATACAATTAGTTGGTGCCATGCTTTCAATAATATAAAATTATATCAAAATGACAAAATGACTTCCCGATTGTCACATTACAATATCTTACTGTAATTATGTGAGTATTTAAATTGTAAAATATTAAAAATCCGTTGTAATATAAATCCGATTTTATTTATATTAATTTTGTTAATGAAGAAGAACTTATCTGTGATTAATGATTTTTCGATTTAAAGGAAATCTTAACTCCAGGATGCTTTGTGTTTTGCTATGAGAGAGAGAGTTTCCTACTCCATTTTTCCTACAGTTTATTGATCCGCAAGTCTCCCAGGCTGAGCTAACGTGAAAAACAAAGCAACAGTTTTTCTTCTGTCTCGGTACGCTTTGTAATCAGAGAAAATCGGACCTTACGACTGCCATGATGCTGAGATACCAGTCCAGTAATTAGTTAATTGCGATTAAAGCCAAACGAGAAACCGGATGCTTTTCCGTTCGAATTTCGCACATAGGGATTGTATCGAGCTTAATACCGCGTAGCGCGCAATCACGGGATTTCCCATTATCACGTACATAAAACAGGGAGAAAATGAGAAAAGATGTCTAATCGATTTGCAAAAAGCTTTTTAGCACATTCACTCATAATTATATGACCTAATTAAAAGAGATACAGCCTTGGCCATAAGTATAAAGCATCCTCAATTTATTGCATTCTCTTGGAAAAGGCGGCGATAAAGGGCAAAGAAAAACTAACAAAATATTAAAATTGTTGTAAAAAAATATTATTTTTCAATAAAATTTTTTAATTGATTTCTCGTTAGATATAAAACGTTAATTTATGGCGATGCTTTATACTTACGGTCAAAGCTGTACTTTACCGGTTTTACTTTATCCCTGTTAATTATCAAGCATGAATCTGCGCACAAAATGCGAGATTCATGCGGGAATCGGAAACGTACGCATTCATTAAATCGTGTACGCGAATGTGAAATCACGAATATATAATTTCGTAAAGATTATTATTGGCGGTTTGCATGCGAGAGCCAGCGACATAAACGTAATAAAATAATTGAGATTCCGTTCGGGCCGGTTCTTTTTTACTTTATACGCTTTATACCTACACGTTAACGTATACATGTCGAGAAAATTTACTGATATGTAAAACCGTTTGATACGGAGCGGCGAAATGCTATTACGTCCGCAATTAAATTTGCACAGAGAAGAGCTCACTGGTGCAATTAAGTAATCGGATTACCTTCTGTACGCTAACTTTACAAGCAAATAATGCACGCGCCAGATTGCAGTATGATGTAATACGCGAGTGGGCAGATAAGATAATTATTCGTACGAAGCTGAAATACAGAGAGCCTCTCTCGATTCCGACGGGGGTTCGACATTTACCTCTTCTTTTTCCCTTTCCGATCGCGCGCAGAAAAAAATTACTTCCGCCAGAATAGCCACTATTATTCTCGGCAATTTCCCGATATTCGGACAATGATCCGTCGACGGTTCACAATCTCAAATTCAAAGATCGCGCTCTGTTAAGTCGACCAAAGCTCACGCATTATCATCTTATGAATTATTCCCATCACAAAGCACTCTCTATGGCACTCTCTCGTGTGCCTAGAGGGGGGGATTTTAGTATTCCACTCCCTCAATTAAGGCGCTCGGCGTCTTTTACATAAAAGCCATCTAATTAAAGACCGCAATTTCAACATAGTGTAACGGAGCTATACACGGAGTTCGATCTGGAGCTTCGGCTTCCAAGTTTACCGAAGGGGGGGGATCAGAATTTAACATCTCTGCGGCGTTTGGACAAAGCTCCTCCCGCGAGCGAGAAGCTCTTCTATAACCCACACACGCGTACTCACACACACACACACACACACAAAGGAAGAATAAACGACGATCGTTGTTAAAAGGCCCGTCGGGCAATTTCCGTCCTGACTTTTCCGGGAACGCGCCGATATAGGCACAGGTGCTCGCGCGCGTTCGGCGCGAAGGAAAACAAATTGTAATTAACAATGACGATCGTAAGAGGTCGAAGAGCCCTCGAAGACGAATCGCGTCACCTCCTCCTTTCTTCGGCCTCTCTCACTCTCACTCTCTCTTTCTCTTTCTTGTGCATTCTATTCCGGGTCTACTAGGAAAAGCGCCTGTCTCCCGCAGCCGCGCGCGAACGCGAAGATGTATAAATACTTGAGAGAACGACTTCTCGCTCCTTAGCCTCTTTCTCTTTCTCGCCGCTGCACTTGTTTTTTCTCACCGTTTCTCGAGTCCCCTATACTCGTCACAAGTACCACCCGGTGGCGCAAAAAATCACGGCTCGATCCCTCGTGTATAATGAACCATCCGGTCTAAAAGCAGCACCGTATACGCGTACGGCTCAAATTTTTATCAGTGCTGAAGAAATGCATATATTAGGTATTTTGTTTTTGCCACAGTAAAAAACTGAAAATAAGAGAGTACTCATATTATAATAGTACTTAATTAGACTAAAAAATCATACAGCCTTCGCCATAAGTACCTACAAAGCACAGCTACAAATAGACGTAACATACGTTATATCTAACAAGAAATAAATAAAAAAACAGTTTTAAAATAATATTTATAACTTTTATAGCAATTTTAATATTTTGTTGGCTCTCTTCCAACTTTTATTTTTGCCTTTTCCAAAAAAATGCTCTAATTTTATGGCCAAAGCTATATTCAAATTCCACATTTATAAATTAAAATTTCAAAAAATCTTTTGGCCCGCGAATTACTTTCATTTTCATAAAGGAATACTTCAATTAAATAATTCTGCAGGTTTTCACGTGGCAACGAGAAATGTTTCACATCATCGGTCGTGGATTAAGACGCGATACTTCCGCGCCACCCGTTACGCGTTACGCTTCCGACGCTCGCCCGCTAATTGCCAATACGAAAACGCAGACCGCGGAACGCAGAAGAGAGAAACGCAACACGGAGAGGGAGGGCGACACTAAGTCGTCGTTTACTCGGAAGTCGCGCTCCGTTTTCTGACACAGTTCGCCGGTGAGTCAGACCGCCGCACTCCGAATCAGAATGCGCACAAGTGCAGCGGCGCTGCCGGCCGATTAACCGAAAGGCGCGTGAAGCAATTAGTCTCGATCCATTCGTAATGCAGCGCACGCCGCACGCTCGCGTGCTACTGCAGGTTTTCGAGAGCCACATATATATATGTTTTTAACTCGCTAACGCCGACCGCGAGCGCCCTGGCACGCATGAACGCTTGCTGTGCGTGACGCGAAATGAATATTCGTAAATATAATGACAGGCCAAGAAATGCACAGTCCTGTAATTGTTGACAGATGACAAGCTTGAAATAAGTGGGTTCATCAATAAGTGGATGAACATTAATAAGTAGGTACAATTGAAACTTCGAGAATCGATGAAAAGAGAAATCTTTATAATACCTATTATTAATAAATTATTAAAATAATTGGGTACTGTTAAAATAACGAGTTTCATTTATGAGAAATAATAAATCGACGTCAAGATCATTTCCATAAATAGCATAAAATTATATTTATCACTCACGTATGCAAGTCCTGATGGTGGACACAAGACAGGAATGGACTATAAGAATATCCATAATTGCTTACCTAGAAAAAAAAGATAACATATAATTAATAATTTATTTATAAATATATAAATTATACACAATAATATATAATTTATACGAAATCAATTAATATACAAAACATGCAGATAATTGTATTGATTGTATTTAATGTTAAAAACACGAAGAAGCAGTTCGCAAAACATTTGAGCCTATTATCTTCTACTTTAAATATTTCTCAAGTATTATAACTTATTTTTATCGTTAGAATTATAGGATTACGAAAAAATTCATCCACTTTTATAATACATATAATACAAAAATAATACTAATATAAAAATAACTATATATTATAATATAAAAATAGTATCCACAAATGTAGGTAATAACTTCACTTGTATCTCACAAAACGTAGTAAATCATTCTATAAAATAGCTGAATGTGTTGCGAAATGATTTCCAGAACCGGACAAGCTCTCGTGATTACAGATGCAAATGGGTTATAGACGCAGAACCAATTTGACAGAGTACGAAATATTTCACGCGCGGTTATCTCGCGGCGTTCATGAAACTACAGGAAGAGCCTTGTCGAGCGGAGAATGCATTGACCTTGGACGCGTGCAGAATCGACGCGCGCGAGGCAATTTCATAAGAAGCAAAGGTGAAAGAGAGTGGACCCGTCGAAGGTCTACACGGCCCACACACGACGCGACGGGCCCGGCCGAGCGGTAATGTAGTTCAATTAGTGTTAACTGGACCCGCAATGATTTAGGCAAAGAGCGCGCGTCCGCTCGTTTCTCGCCAGAAACGCCACGTAATTCACGGCAACAATTCTCGCTTTATTACGATAAGTTAACGGTCGAAAGCCGTGATTTCCGACAAATTACGTATCTCCACGTGTTTTATCGCCGTAAATGAAACCAAATGATAAAATAAGCTATATATGTATGTATAATGCCTACACAAAAAATTATAAATTAATAAATTGTTTCATTATATGTGGAGCGTCAAATTAAAATTGTTTAAAAGAAAAATATATTTTAATGCACCTCTTATTGCAAATTCTTCTAAAGACTTTTTCTATTTAAGTCGTATCCATTAGGTGAGATGTGAATATTTTTCTAGTAACAATAGAATATTGTCCGAGCATGTATTTTTTATATTTTCATGCAGGTTTTATTATTATAATGATTTAATAATAACAATAATTTCGTATAACTGCGATAATTGAAGCATGTGCCACGAGAGACGAGCGCAACTGCCGAATGCGCCCACCTGCTCCCGTTCCGGCATTCCCGAATAAGTGTACGTAGATACTATGCATATTAACGTATGCACTCGCAAAGGGGGCCCGCGATGGCGATACGATGCTTATCTGCACGGCCACGCGGCGGCAAATGAAACACGTTGTTACTCCAACAAAACTCGGAATTGCGGTGTTGTAACATCGCACACGCGTGTCCGCTATCTTTCTCGCCCGTGCGAGAAGCAAAACTTCTCGCCCAGAATTCGTCCACCTGTTGCGAATATTCGCAATTGAAATGCGATTCACTCCGCAATTGTGTCCGAGTAAATTGCTTTTTGCATTGAGAAGAACGCGGGACCAACGTCCACGCTCGAGTGTCGCGCAAGTATTTTAAGGTCACCAGTGACTACCTTTGTAACACTTGCGAACCTTCATTGAGTAACTAAAGCATATGCTTTCACGTATACATATATACACATCTCATACTTCTTTTATAATTCTGAATGATTTGAAATAGAGCAATCTGTAATATTCAAAATGCGAATAAGAAATTGTGCAGCTAAAAATAAACTTAATATTTGTTCCTCTCCATTATATTTCTTTCTTTCATTTCGAGACGTTATAAAGTTTTCAGTTTTTTAAATTAAATGCTGTCACCGCGACAGGAGAGAAATACCGAAATAAAATTCGAATCGCAGGACTCTTAAAATGCCCATTTATTTACAGGATTAATTCATATAGCCTCTGAAAGTAGTTTCAAGGGGTAGCGTACATATAAAAAAAATAGCTTTCTCTACAATCTCTAAATCACTTCAGGAAAGCGACACACTTCGCTCGAGCGCACGATCAATGAAACAGTCACGTTTGACAAGTACCGGGAAATTTACGCGCATTAATTAAGCCGCGAGAAAATGTCGCGGCGGCCGCTCTCGGTCCGTTTCCATATTCTTATCCGCGGCGCGGACTACTTACCCCCGTCAAAGATATACTTACAATTAGCTATACGTGCTCGCGCGCTATGAATCATCCTAGCAATGACATTTTCCTATGAATTTTACGTAATACCCATTAATTATCTCACAGATATAGACTTCATTATCTGACCTAATTAATCTTGCTCTACCGCTTAAGCGGCTAGAGAGAAAGGAGATAGGTTACACCGCGCTACGACTTCTCGGAGCAATTATCGACACTACGCGCGACTCCAGCAGTGTATTAATAAACAGTTGCCTCGTATTAAATAGCACTTAGCATTCTGTTCCCACGTTAAACTGACAGCCAATAAATTTCATCGCTACTTCTGCAGTTATTATAATAACTTACAATGAGACACGACAGGATTTTCATTACGAAGATTTTAACAGAAAACAATACAGAATATTGCTTTCCAGTCGCCAAAGGTATCAAAGTTTTTCGTTGGGATTTTTGGACATTCCGTGATAAATCGTAATAATAGCTTCTTGGTGGAGATATTTTATATATCACTATTAACAAGATATTAACATTATATAAATATCAATATCAAGTAGGAAGTATCGATAGACTCGTAATGCTTATGTGAGAATGTTAGCAAATTTCATTAATAATTAAAAATACCCGTGTATTTCTCTCTCTCTTTCTCTGTCAGACTAATTGAATGTATTAATTATGACGAATTTATATCCATGGTTTTAGTCGTGATTGTATCAGGCATGTTACCCATTGTTATGGCTGTAATGACTATCGGCCAGGCGTGCAATTAAAATAATTATGCGCACACGACTGTGACGAGCGCCTCGTGATACTTTCCGTCATTCTTCCATCGCGTGGCCACGACGTACATGCGTGTTAAAAATTCAGAAGCGCCGTGCCGGGCGTGTGTGTATGTGTGTGCACGCAGGTGCTTCTCGTCGCTGCCGCCGCGCGGAAAGAGCAGTGCGTTGACTCCCAGTATGACGTAAAGAACACGTCCTGTCCGTTCTTACTCCGGAGTCTCTGCTTTCAATAGGACTCGCCATCGATTCACATTTACTCCCGACTTCCTTTTGCACTCCTTTCGCGTACTACAATGGCGTAACAAACATAAATCTCTCTCTCTCTCTCTATACACTACTACTATTACCTTCGCTTCTCTCGGTTTGTTAAAATATAATTGGGGATACGATGCAATAAATTCTAATTTCAATACTAAATTCTTCTCGAGCAGAAATCATAAAATATTGCGATACTCGAAAATCAGAATTTTGTCGTTCGTCGTTTATCTTCTTAATTAACAGCAAACGCGCGTAAAGGCTCGAAAAGAGCTTTTAAGAAGACAGAAATTAAGATGTTAAGTAAACTGAATCATTTACCGCCTGCAAATTTATGTTGAAATTATCTCGTCTGCCACGTTAATATACATCTCTTACAGAAATTTAACTTTAAAGGGACCAAATAATTATTTATTTTGAGTATTAAAAACACTGTTTATTAATACTTTTGATACTAAAAATAAGTAATTATTTGATCCTTCCAGTATTAAATTTCTGTAAGGGATAATCATCATTGATATATTAATGTATTCATAAAAAGTATTAACATAAATGTTTCGAAATAGTTTCCCTTATTTTCACTCGGCATTCTCCGACTTCACAGCATTACGTGTGCATGCCCCGGATCTGCCGCTGCACCGGCGAAGGTCAAAGAATGCAACACGCGCGGGCTGCTTAATACGAGGTCCGATTGAAATGCGGCTCGCGAAGGAGACGAGGACGCCAACCAGTCTGCAGCCCCGGGTTCAGTTTCTCTCTCTCTCTCTCTCTCTCTCTCTCTCTCTCTCTCTCTCTTCCTCGTCTGTACCTCCTCGCCAGCATCTCTCGCCTCATCTCCGCGTTTCACCTCGCCCACCTCGCATCTTCGTCGTCTTGGTTGAACTCGCGTTCAACATCTGTCGCTACGACCGACCAGGAAACCGCGAGACGTCATTGTACAGATGCTGACAAAGCCCGAGCATCGACATTCGCGATTAGAAATGTTCGCGCCACCACATGAGCATAAATAAGAATTTTTTTTCTCTCGGGAAACATACTCGGATCGAGGTGGTCTTTTTTTCTCAATGAAATGATTACGCAAGCTATTTCGGTAAAAGCCGCACTGTAGCGAGTAGACGAAGAGAATTTAATTTCAAAATTAAATTCCACTTAATTTTTATTCGAACGTTAAAATATCTCGGCGATCGAAATTTTCTGTATATCTTTATATTCGCGTGTTCTCTCTCGGCTTCTTTATTATTATTCAAACACATCTTAGGGCGCAGGCATTTTGTAATTTTCCAACCACTCAACGACTATCTGACCCTCTCGTGGCCAATTTGCCGAAAGATGTTAACGTTAAATGCTAAACGGCCGCATAAATCGTCGACTTTCCGCTTCCTTTGGGAACGCAGTCTCGAAAAGTGAAACGGGAAGGCGATCGATCATCGGCAAAATTATGCCGGTGCACACGATTCCCGTAGTACATCGTACCGCACCGCGCGCCGCCCGCGCCGCGCGCTTGGGCAATAGTGATTTATGTAACCTTAATATCGGCGCCGCGCGCGCGGAGGCGCACCGACGTCCGGACCGGGGCCCCCATTTATCCGGATCGCGAATATTGTTTCAGAAATTCTGATATCAGATAGGCGTATAGGATTAATGGCGACGCGTTCCAAAAAGAACATCCGATTATAAATGCACGCTGCAGGCGCGACGTTCCGGCGGGGAAAGCACAAAAGGTCGTTTCCTCTTCCCCCCTCCACCTCTACCTTTTACCGGCAGCACATCGCGAACTTTAACTTCGAAATCTTAATCAATACGTCCGTAAATTGACGAGCCGTTCCAGCTGGCAGGAAGAGAGGAATCGACCACCGAGTACGCGGCTGTCATTGATCCATCGCTTTCGATTCCTCGACGGCGGCGGCTGCTGCTTCGATCGATTCCCCGTCTCGCGCGGATGCTCGTTTTTCATTCGCCGCGAGACGCCGTCATCGGCGGAAAACCGATTCGCGCGAAATAAATGAGGCTATCGCCGTCACGAAACAATAACGGCGAACAGGTGCAATGCTTGTCTGAAATCTATTCTTTATTCTTCCTGCCAACTCCCGATCGGAGAACCGTCGCCGTTCGCCTACGATGTTGTTATACGATCAACAATCGCGAACAATTCGCTGAATTATGCGGAGGTATATTTTAAAATTAACTCTCTATTACAGCAATATCAAAGTCAATCTACACTAAAAAGTATTTTAAATTCGAGTTTTCCTTTCGCTGTATCTTCCATAAATTTTAATCAATTTTAACTAATTCTTTTTTTTTAATCAGAACGCTGAATTGTATAGAATCCAAATCTGTATCTAAACGAAAACATGTTTTAATAATAATGTCTCTGTAAAAGTTATAATCAAAACAATAATTACAATAATAAAAACAATAAGCAGAGTTTTGGTGAACAAATAGTGAGTATAATTTTTGCTCGGATCATTTGGACTCGTAGCTGTAATAGAGGATTAATGGAGGGCACGAAAGTAAATAAATTTTGAAGAAACTCGTCAATAAATAATCGAAACGACATAGCGTGGCGAGTAAACGCCGAGAAATTGAATGATCGGCTTGCAAAGCGACGGGCCTCGCGCGTAGATTGAAAAATTCACCGGCAGTTAAACGGGAAGGCAATACGCCGCGAGAGTAGATTTTGAAAAATTCACGGATGCGCGACGACGCCCATCATCCATTGTTGATTTCCCAGCGTCCCCGGGTGTACGGCACGCTTGCAAGAACGACACACTGCATTTCAATTCCGCTCGGAGTGCAATCGGCGAGATTGCCGATACCGATCGGCGTTGCAGCGCTTCGTCAATTTGCTCGTCGATCTCGTTACCGCGCACGACTGTGCAGTTGTTTCAAGTCGAACGCGATACGCGCGCGACCCCCCATTATTTACCGAGTTGCTATTGGTGGAAAAAAGAGCTGTTCGTTCAATTTCGAAAAACGGAAATTAACTCGGGTGGCACGAACAAAAGATTACATCATCTTGTCGAATTACTAATTCGGCAAGATGAAATAATTCTTGAATTTTAAAGTTTCTTATTCTATTTTTATCAATCTCGTTGCGACACAAATGTTACAAAAAAAACCGCTTTACAAAAACCGTGAGAACTTCTCACTATTATTTCTATCTTTAGTTTCACTTTCAATCTTAATTACGTCGTGAGAATTTAAAGAGACAAAGGCCATGTGTAAAAGGATCATATTTTGAGCCGCATTGAGCATTAAAATGTGCTATACATATCGGATTATCTTCCCACAATCATTTTATTTTTCTTTACGTAATGAACAGAACATGGAGAGTCGCTTTTCGATTCGTTACCCACGAAACGTTACGCAATGTCGAGACACTTCTCTCATTTCCTATTTTATAACCGTGATTGGCGTATCGTCGGAAAATCCAATAAAACCCGGAGACGTGATTGGAAAGTCAGCCGAACTTTCTGCCCCTTTTCGCGAGAGAGATGGTGCGCGTTCAAATACCGGGTATCGCGTTTCATTGTGCGCGCGTTGTGGTCTGATGACGGATGCTCTCTCCTCGATACATGTACCAACGGTAAATTGCATCGATTTCCGGTCGCGAAAATTTGTCACCGCAAAATTTTTTTGAAATTTTTAGGCGCTTGCAAAACAGACTTTTTCGAGTCGAATTTACACAAGACTTTCTTTGCTTTGCCTACATTGATAGAAACAATCGAAAAGTTCGATATACTTTCATTCCCTAAACGTTTTTTCAATTTTCGAATATTTTTTGATAAAACGTTTTTGTCATTTTCTCTAAAAACACAAAACGCATGTCACTTTTTACATGCAAAATTATTTAATTTTTCTAAATATAATGAACTTTACGTAACTGTATTAAGTGGTTTTATAGCTCACTAACACTAACTCGATAATGTGACGTTGTCACATAAATAACGTCATACAATCGCGTATGTACAATCGTGGACAAATAGTTTGCGACACTTTTATTTATAGGTTTCTATAATATATATTTAATACACAATATAAATTTTATGTAGGTAACTAATATTTTGCAAATTTGCGAACCACGATGTACTATCTTTAATCTAGAGACAGTACAACAATAATTGTGATTCGCATTTGCAAAATGTTAGTGCGTTTTGAAACCTATAAATAAAAAAAGTGTCGCAACCTGTTTGTCCACGACTGTACGTCTATGCGAAATGTTTTTATTGAATTATTAGTCATATGGAGGGACTAATTTTTGACTGGGACTTGCGTGATAAAACCTTTAAAAATTAATTAAATTATATTTTATTAATAATAAATCTTACACTTCGAGCCAAAAGATTGGAAACACTTTTTAAAAATATACATTTTTGGGATTACTCATTCAAATATCCGTAATACCTAATGTATGTTTTTAACAATAATTTTCAAATCTAATAACTATTGCATAAAATAAAAAACAGTTATCTATGTTTTTATCAGTGTTTTATATGGTTGTACGTTCTGTAATTTATTTGTATTTTTATCGATGTTTTCACTTTTAGCAAGGAGTTTCATATTTCATGTAGTTTTTGTACTTAAATTTTAATTTTGGCAATTGTCAAATTAATTTGTCCCTTTTCTATCTTTCCTAATTAATTACAAATATATATGTGACTGCAATTATCAGATAAATATCACTTAACAAAGTTTTCCCACGATCACGAGCACGAAAAAATGATTGCCATGACGATTGTATTGCGATGATAATAATAATTATTTGGATTGAGCAATGAAAGAGAGAGAGAAAGAGAGAGAAAGAGAGTGCCCTGCGGATGATATTTATTAGCCCACGTGCGGAATCGCATTCGTTTCTGAATGCAGTTGGCGAGATTGCCGGGTTCCAATCGACGCCTCCGAGCTTAAGGCCAATTTGCGCACACAGTTCGCCGTTCGATGAATCATCCAGAGTGAATGCACCGAGCGTGCGAGCTTTCATTTTATTTCTCATTCCGGTATAAATGCGTATAACGTAATCGTATAGCGTATAAATCATTTCTACGTAAAGTCTCTCCCGGCGCGGATATAAAAAAGAAGCCTTTTAAAAATCGATGAGAACCTACTCAAGCGTGGAAGGGAAACTTCCTTCGTCGGTCACTCAGAACGAAACCACTTGCGCGCGCCGTTTTCGTTCTGGATGACTCATTCCAGATGACCATCCAACGCGAACGAAACTAGAAAATTACCAGCCGTGTATCCCTTTTTTTCTGTAAAAACCGTTGTTTACGCGTTCACTTTTCTTCCACTTTGCATGACTCATTCGCAGTAATCGCCACGAATGAACCGTGCAAATTCGCCTTTAGTCGCACGATCGAGACATTCTCTCTTTCTCTCTCTCTCTCTCTCTCTCTCTCTCTCTGTCTCTTTCAATCTCTTTAGCGAGCTGCAATCATCCGTCTGAGATCGCGCCGCCGCACTTTTTCAACCTTAAACCGTGATTTCAGTGCCGCGCGGAGCTTAACGGAGCTTTACGGAGAAAGCCGGATTTGCGTACGTGCGACTAGCTACGAGCCAAGTTTATCGTCGAAGGCGCCCGTTGAATTATCGTCGATAATAACGAGCGCGAAGGTGCATCACTCGAATAAGGTAAACCTTGATTAATCGCGTGAATTATCGGAACTTCCACGGCTCTTTTTTCCACCATTAATCACGGGCGATTGATCGACGTTTCTGATCATAAAAAAAAAATGCAAATACGTCTAATAATCTGCGCTGATCAATCGTGAATACGTAGTAAATGTTGAAAATCATCTGCAATTGCATTCCCCACGAAAGTCTTTTCATAAATCAAGAGTCGTCTTGGCGAAGCTACCAAATAATAATTGACGTCTTTTGCATCGATTAATTCGGATGATATTAATAAGATGTGACAGGTGACGTGTGAACACGAGAGAGTAACCTTCACGTATTTTTGGTATATGATAATTATGACGTCAAAACTGGAGGATCGAAGCTTTTATTATAGTCTGGATCCTGTACTGGCGATATCAAACTTTAAAATGCAATATAATTCCTATCAATTATATTAATACATTCATAAAAGTGTTAATAATTATTTTAAATTAAAATAAAGAATTGTGTTAGATTAAAATAATCTAATATAAATATCTCTCTCTCTATTAATTGAATTATAAAACATTATTTTATAATAATAATTATGTTAATATTAAATTGACTAATGTATACCATGAATCAAAATCACAAGCTGCAATTGTGCCATATAACTAAGAAAGATTAATTCTAAAAAATACAGAATATCATACAAAGTAAGATCCAACCTAAAAAAATCATAATTAAAAATTAGAACTCTCCGCAAGAATTTCTCTACAGTTATCGTAGTTAATTTGACTATACCTGACGAAAAGCAAAACCGAGAGTGCGTCCAATGGCGCATTAATTGCAACATGACTGATAAAATATAGTAGGAACCGTTCGCACGGAATCAAAGGCTGATACGGCACGAGGACGTTAAGTGGGCTCTTGCGGGCTGTTATCACCATCTTTTTTTTACAGATTGTTCGTACTCGCGCCTCTCGTCCGTTCGCTTTTAAGCGCGCGAGTGCATTAAAAGTGACCACACATACGGGATCGTACGGGTTTAATCATCGACGATTTCACGATTTATCCGCGTCGTGAACGACGACGCGCGTGGGAATGACGGAAGTGGTCTCCCGGGGTTGTGTAAATTATGTAATGTTACGTCGTGTAAACGTTGTGTTCGAGTTCGAATCACCGTAGGATCGGGGCGAAGGATTCGTGAGAGTGCGGGCTTATCCGCGCCACGATGTTTATTTAACTCTTCGAATGAATGAACGTCGGATTTCTAAACGGTTGTCTGAGATACTCTATGATGCTGTATTAACATCTCCGTGAATCTAAAAAAAAATTCAATTCAATTCTGAGATGCCAATAAGAATAATTTTATGATATTGTTATAAGGCATAAGTCAATAATTACTGAGCTATGTAATCCTTTCATATTGCAGTATTGCATGCAAGATTGCATTAATTATATTACATAAGCGTCGCTAAAACTTTATATAAATTAAATTAGGAAAGAGAATAAAGAGCTCTTTTTTCTCATAAAGACAAAAAATAACACTAACTTTAATCCGGATTACGATCTTACTATCGATAAATAACTTTTAAAAGTACCGTGTGATTTTTATCGCTATACAACATCAATGCAAAGTACGTTAATTTAATTAAATAGTGTTACTAAAACAGGACTCTTTTTTTGTTATCAGTTTACCGGATGCATTAGCGTAATTAATTAATCTATTATGTATAGGAGTCTCGGAAAATCTTCCGTTACTACAAGAAGCTATCGATTATTTTAAGATAAAAAGTTAGCTGTTACTTCAACCGACGCGCAATCTCGTAAGCGCAATTCTTGTCGCTATGCGGCTACCACCGCACCCACCTTTTCAGTAGTTTGCGTCACATTAGTCCGCGCCTCCGTCGCCGTCAGGACAAGAGCCTCTTAGAGATGGCTCTAATTGTAACCCGTAAAGCCGAACGCGGAGGAGAAATTGCTCGCGCGCCAATTATTCTTCGCTCGGCGAATACTTTTACGAGCGTAGCAGAATTGTTGTTTCAAAAGAGAATGGGACGTCGCATTTCGAGAGAGAGAGAGAGAGAAAGGCGCATTTGACAATGCATAATGAGAAAGACATTAAGAATCGAACGAACCGCTTGTCTTACGGGTTCGCAGAAAATACAGGACCTTGAATACTCCTTGCTCCCGATGTATTCAGAATCCGATTTAGCCATGGCGCCAATGATGTATTATACACAATGTACCTCGAACGTTGGCTAGTAACGCGATTTTAATTTTAGAATAAAATCGAGGTCGTCTTCACAAAATAAGAAAGATACGAATGTTATCATCGCCATTATTATTATACGTATTATCATCTGCCGTAATTCACGCTGCATAATTCTCAATGTTGAATATAATTAATACTCGCAAAGCCCGAAGATAATTAAATTCTTCCATAATTAAATTACACTTTTGTTATACAGGTTTCAAAAGTAGTTTTTTATCATATCAAGTTATTTCAATCACATAGAATTCGAAATGAAATGGAATTCTGCGCTCTAATATATTACTTGTACATCGCGTTAAATAATGCACACCTACATAACAGCGATTTACTGCTGGCAGAACCACACCGCTCACTAAAAACTTTATGCAGCCGGACATAGCTGGCATATTGCTGTTCCCTCTTCGCGTACTTTTCGCGCGCGCATAAGTGAGACTCCCGTCCCTCTTGGTTTCGCGGACAATGCGCTGACCTGATTGGGCGGTCGTTAATTGATGGCGCTTTAATTAATATGCACGACCGACGGCGACGCGCCGATCCTCTCTTGCCCGAGGAACTCGCACGCAAACGCAACCTCCGATTCCATTCACGGATTGTCACAAGGTAAATGTATGCACGCGTATGTATATGAACTCGTCGCGCGCAGTAATACACGGCCGAGAGCGTCATGTTTTTTTATAGGAGCGCACTTCGATAATACGCGCTTTGCGTCCCAAGGCCTCTCGCCTCGATGTGAGGATGTGAAATCAAGCGTGAATATATTCGTAATTAGGAGCGAATTAATAAGAGATGAACGAATTGGTTATAACTAATTAAAGGGTCACACTGGATTTAAATTCAATGGAGGAAAGGTATATGATTTGCTCGCGATATATAATAGAAATTATCACCATTGTGGTTGAAATTTCTCTTGTTAATTAATTGCAGACTTGGTAGACGCGACGGATCGGACGAATAAATGTTTGATTTGGCATTTCATAATTGTATTCAGTGATAAAATCAAAGTGGCAAAATACAATCCCCAATTGTGTAGCTCATTTTTAATCAAAACACTCTGTCGTGGTTTTAAATCAGGGTTATTCAATGGATCTCCCATAGTGTGCCATGAAAATTTTAAAGAAGTGATAAAATTTAAAAATAAGTAAAAAAAGCGAGAAAGACGAGAAGTAAAGATATTTTAAAACTTGAAAAAAAATTATTTACATTATATAATGTTTACTCTTATTCTATACAATCAACAATGTCATCATTACAATAAAATCACTTTTAAACTGAAATAATATAAAAATTTTTAGAATTTTATTTTTTATTTCTGAATGTTTTGTTGGCAATAATGAAAGATCCACGCAGAAAGAACAATTTTGCTAAATCCAGATCTGCAAATAATTTTTGTTCAATAATCAAAAATAATTTTGTTAGAAAGTTATAATGATTGCTAGAATAGCAAAACGTTTTATAGCAATGCTTGTAATTTTTAACTTTCTAACAAATTATTTTGATGATTGAACAAGATTTATTTATTTTCAAATCTGTATTTAGCAACATTTTTAAACCTTTCAATAAAATCATTCTTTCCGTGCATGCTGAGCGCTAAAATGTGTGCATGGCATATCTCGATAAATTTAATTCGTTATTTAATCTACTGCAAATTGAAAAAAATTAAAAACACTGGGTTTAGATTCCTAAAAAAATATTATAGTATTAAATGAAATAAATTCAACTTTGACATTAAAGTTGTATCTTTTTCTAGATTGAAATTCAATATTGTAGCTCTGATAATCTTCAAAGTAAATATGAAATAAATCAGCGAACATTCTCCAACTACATTTCGCGAGGTCAATTCGTTTGCACTTCGGGACAGTCAGTTTAAATTACATCCATGATGCAGGATACCATCGCGTTTGCAAATGCATTGGCGGTAGTAATTGCTCTGCAAAATGCATCGGTATCGCCCACCGGCCCACCAATTTGCCCTTTCGTGGAGCGAATTTAGGAAACTAGGCACTGGATTTCCAAGCGATTCTGCCGTAAAGGCGCAGAAGGACGAATATCACCCGCGGCAACCCCTTAAAACTTTCAGCTTACGCAAAGCGAGAAATGTCAGCTCTGGCATTACCCTCGAGTATTTTTTGGCAGCTCGATTACTCTGCAAAGAGAACGCCGTACATCCAGTCGCTTGAATATTTCATCGGCATGCACGCATCGTATGTGCGTGCTTATTAAATATATTTGCACGCCTTTATTTGCTACGTCGTCCTTAATGGATGAACGATCGACCTATGAATGCTCGATTTAACTAAGCAAAGTGTATAATAAAATAAAAACTGTAACCGAATCAAACTGACTTATAGAAGAATTTTGCAAAAGGGATATGTATCTACAGTTTTGACCATAAATATAAAACATAAATTGACGTAAACGTTCTATCTAACGAAAAATAAATTAAAAATAGTTTTATTGAAAAATAATATTTATTTTTATTATAATTTTAATATTTTGTTAATTTTACTTGGCTTTTATTACTGTCTTTTCCAAGAAAATGTATAATAAATTGAGAATGCTTATGGCCAAGGCTGTATAATAATTAGCATCTTGATAAAAATAGATATATCTAAAAGCTTGGTACTTTACAGAGAGAGAGAGAGAGAGAGTTTTCAAAAAGTATCTTTATAAAATATAATCTAAAAAAATAATTCTTACTAACTAAAAGATTCTGTGGGTAAAACCTAATTAATCCACAGACAATTTAATTAAAGTAATAATTGTATCTATGCACGCGTGTAATAAGAGCTTACATCAAACGTGCCACGTAAGTCTAATTCATCTAGAGAAGTTATCTAAATCAAATTAAGAGTTCTTCCTTCTAAACGAGAAAAACTCTTAAGGCAGCGCCATCCTGCAAACGTCAAGGGAGGTCAACGTACTCGGAAAGGATTACCGTAATTAACGGCAAGCGATAGATCATTGCCCGGGCTGACCATTACAGTGCGCGCTACGCGCGGGCAATTAGGCAGCCAATGAAATAATGCATCGAACGAGCAGCATGATTGCGGACGCGCGTATTGTTATTGCCGCGAGGTCGGCTATCGAACACGACGAGAGCACGACGCCAAAGACCCGCGGCGGCGGGTGCACCGAGCGCGCAAGAAACGAACAAAGGAACCTCTGTTGCATCCCCGAGATCCCTTGGCTTCCCGCGAGGCCATCACCGTAGACCGAATCGACTGAGAAACCAACCGGGAGAGGCGCACGCGCGCGCGCGAGAGAGAGAGATATATGATAATTTTATCCCATGTAGAAAGATTTGGAAGAATAATGAACGCGATGTTGAAATCCTACTTTATTTGACGGCTTTATGTACGTCCATAAATCGGAGCATCTTATCCGCACATATGTATCTCGCGGACACCACGTATTTCTATTTCTAACAATATTTATGCGCGAAATGCATGAAACGTGAATTATTTCCGTGTAAAATGAGCACTGCAAATATAACGCCTCCGTCTCTCGATCAGGAAAATGTAATAAAATTTAAGAAGGTGTAATACAAACACTACGTGATTATATAACGATCTAGCACAATGTTGACTGGATATTTACGATATTGTAACATCTACATATAAATAGACAGCGGGCGCCTAGAGCCGCTGCAAATGTTAGATATTATTATTAGACTTTCCGTTATGTGCCGCACAAAGTTTCTTCGCACGGAGAGGGACACGACACGTGTATTCGTTAATTGTAACAAATGCAGGAGGTCGGGTGGAGAGGAACGAGAGGCCGCCGCCGCGGCGCGGCGCGGCGGCAGGAGCATAAATAATCGTAGCGCATCGGCCATTTACAGTGTGATAAACCGGCCGTTAACGCTATGCGCAAATAGTTTTGCGTGAGATACGGCGGGAATGACAGGCAAACGTGCGAGCGTCTTACATTAAATCCCGCCTCGTAATACTGAATTATTTTATTATGGCGTATGCTACGCGCTTGCACCGCGCTCGCTCCACGCGGGCGAAACCCGCGCATCCACGTTTCGGTCTTCATTATCATTAATTTACGACACGAGCGTGTATTACAACATCTGGAAGTGTCGCGATAAGCCTAAGAGCGTATAGATTACGGGTAAACGTGTACCCGTCGCTTACGTAACGCTTGCACCAAGTGTTCTGTTTCGTAATCTAAAATCTACAGCATTATTCTTTAAACACACCGAGTAATTAATTAAGACGGATTACGAGCAAGCGTAATCCACTCCCGCAGTTCAAAAACATATATTAATAATTATTTAATTTTATATCAATTTCATTACGAGTATCATGCCGTATGTATCACGTCCAAAGTGATTTTTACATGACAGAATAAAGATTCACATCGATTGTTACTCTTTTCTGAAGCAAAATTAAAATAAAAGAATTCCCGTATCATTATTCTTTGAGAATCAAGTATTCGTCCATCTGTTTTATTATACTTGAACCGTTGTCTTGTACTGAAAAAATATATTCGAGAGAAAGATACTTTCTCTCTTAAATAAAGAGTATAATTAGCGGCGAATTAATAATTAACATTCAGAGAGAGAGAGAGAAAGAGAGAGAGTTTAAACTTCATTACAAGAGTACCTACATACATTACTACTCGTATAATTCTGTCCTATAATTCTCCTTGCTTTGCCAAAAAATAATTCATTTCGTTAGGAAGGGAGATTGAGAATAAACTTGGGTTGGATTGCTAATTAATTCTCCGTGCCGAGAATTCAAATTCAAACTTAATTCTGACCTGCTGCTCGACGAAATTCGACAGACTCCTCCGTCACCCCTCCGCAAAAATTTCCACTTTGAGAGCAAACCTTAAGCCCCGGTAGGTAAGGGCCGCTACGTGGTAGTAGGTCAGTAATGCCGAGGGCGAGCAGCTGTACTATATTCGCGGGCGGTACAACGGGTGGGGCACCCCGAGAGTTAGTCCAATCAATAAACCTCCACCCGGCGACATTCAGACTCGGTCACGGGTGGTCCCGCGGACGTGCGCGTGCTCTGGAAAATTCCAAGCCACCGACCGTGCGCGCACAGGTTTTTCTTAAGAGATTACATAAAGGTCCCGGAAGGATTTCGCTAAGAAGTAAAATGTGAACATCTCTTTTGGGTTAATTCTCGGAAATATACTGTAAAGCCGTTAGACGTTCGAATTTTCTTCATCTACTCGTTTTGTCAACCTAAAGTTTTCTCTTACTTTTGAAAGTTAAAAGTATTCTTCTATTTATTTTTAAAGGAACGATAAATTTATATATAAAAGATAGACATCTCTATTGTATGGATTTTTTATATCTAATATAAATCAATGTTTAATTCACATTAAAAAAAATAATTTTACAAAATAACAGTGGCGCAAATTATTCTACGTTTTAATTATAATGCTTTAAAATTTTTAATAATATCTTCGTATTTCTTTTGATAGTAACCTAAAATATGGGAAAGATCCTATCGCGATACATAAATATCTCTGTTACATACGTAAATTTCCTTACGACTCTTCGAAATATATATGTAGATGTTACGTATTTCCTAACTTTAATTTACCTTCTGAAATTTGTTTAACTACTACCGTCAGACTTGAATAATTAAAGCAGCCTCTCTCGCGTAGATACAGCATATATTCTTTTTGCGAAATTTACAGAATCCTCTTCTGCTCTTGTGTTTACACAGAATCTCATAAAAGAAATATGGGCTCTCGTTTCACTGGAAGTTCAAACTTACTTTGCCGTTTTTAAGTATTAATCTACCACTGTAAACTTGTATCTATGCATAATGCACACAATTTTCTGACTAATATAGTCAGATAGAATAGTTATTTGTTTTCTCATCCGAGAGAAACGCATAACTTATTAGACTAATTGAATTATTTCTAAATCATGGCCAGTGCATCGGATAGAAATACGAGTGCAGTGGTTTCACCGGGTAATAGTGTAATAATTACCACGATAACTAATATTACAATCCTTTGCGGAAATGCAAAATCATAATATCGAATTCAATGTTCCACGACGCGAATACAAGTAAGAAGAACTTTTACACTTTGGTATTTAACATTTCCTTCGAGACGTCCATTACCGTGTCGATTTTTTGCGACTCGAGGACGTTACGTCGAGAATAATGGACCGCTTAGAAAACTCGACGAAGGTACAAGGCATGAAAGGAAATCATTTATTTATTTAATGTACAGAATAGCCGAGAAGCGCACTTTCCCTCAACTTTAATTTTCTAGCCACTTTGAGTTTTACCTCTGCTACATTTTATTAAACATTCTACCTCCTTTTACGGTTTCTTCCAATTTTTTTTTATCATAAACGTCACAGCAAATAATCTCTTCAAAATAAAATTTTGACAATATAAGGATGAATTTATCAAAATAAATATAATTGAATCGTAGACTATTATATAATTAGATTTTAATTCTAACAGATATATTTTTATCAGTATATTCATCATAAATCATGATATATACATTTCTATTATAAGAGTCAAATAATCGCGTATACCTAATTCGAAGATACAATGAAAATAATACTTTCTTAATTCTTAATGCGAAGTAAATTGAAGAAAGCTCTGGATTATTCTCGGTTTGACTTGTCGCTATTCGGATTGCGGGAGGATTATTATCGGTTACGTCGCATCTGTGAATGAGAGAAAGTGCACGATTGCCCGGACACCCTGTGTACGAGCCGCGACGGCAGGCCGACAGGTACGAGAGTGTTTATACAGCGTGCCGAGGCGAGAACACGGTTTGCACGCTCATCGCGTACGGCGGACGACGAGTTCGGCGACCTCACGCTCGCGCTCCTTTTCGCCCGTTCGGAAAATGGCAAATACGAGAACGACAAACTATTTCGCGTCCCTTCGCGCCGAGGGAGAGAAGACCTCGACACTTTCGAATCAATCCGCTCTCCTTCCCAAGAAGAGAGCCGTATTGACGCGCCGACACTACCGGCCCCGACAAAAGAGTCCAATCCCCATTTACGATATTACACCCGCACTCGAATAATTCAGGCGACAGATTTGAGTGCCAAACGAAGTCGAATTTGCGCGAGAGCGGTTTTTCATGACGTCGAGGAATGTAATCCTGTTCATTGTAAATCCGAAATACCCGATATATTTTCACACATCGATATATTTTCTGAAATGCGATAACAATGATAATGGCAACATCAATTTCAAGAGTTCGGAAATGAGATCGTAATTTTTAGGTCGCCGACACGAGCGCGGACGTAATAGCATTGAATTTTAATACAAACGGCCGAGTGACGGCGAACTCTCGAAATCACTGAAGATTAAAATCCTCGAAATGAGATTTTAATTTTTAGGTCGGCCAAATACAGTGTATATAATATAATTTTAATATAAATTTTATCGTGTAACGCATGTCGATTTTAGCTTTTAAATCTTCCGCAGTGCGACATAATTAAACTAATTACAGACATAATTATGAATTTTTAATACGGACGATCAAACGGCATGTTATAAAGAACCAATTAATTTTAAATAAATAATATTCAACCACCTCAATTTTAATTTGTTTTACACAGATGTCAAAAATAATGTTATTCATATAACTTCTTACGTGTCAGATTTCGACTTTTGTGAGCTCAGTAAATGTCACGTTATCCCTTCCGTTTTATAATTAAATTAAAAATCTCACAACAAATTCTCAATATTTTGCAACGAGCACAGCTATATATGTACATTCCGTGAGAGTGGACGGATTGAGGAAAATTTTATACATCACAATATTTTCTCGAAGATAGAAAATTTTATATGACATACAATTTTCTACTTGTACGAGCAAACTCCCCGGAAATCAATAGCACAGGCCATATCTCACAGAACAAAATCGGCGAAGAGGATGCTTTTTCTTAGACACCGCCGATCGGAGGAGTGTGTTAACATGACCGGTCAAACGGAAACATATCGCGGTGCTTTATACAGATAAAGATTGCAGGTCAAGTAACTGCTTCCCTTTATCTCTCTCACCTGACGGTGCATCGCCCTGAAAAGGGCGGCGGTTTTCATTCCGTGATGTACATACAATGCGTGTGCAGCAATGTGCGTAATAAAAGAGAGAGAGAGAAAGAGAGAGAGAGAGAGAACACATAACGGGTTCGAGATCGTCAAACTGTCGGCGATGAGAGGGGACCGGTTGATAGATAGTCGGGACATTTAAAGGTAATCGAACGAGTTCGATACGCGGGATTCACGAACAAAAGTACCCCCGATATTACATGACGAATCGGGTACGCAGGCAAACATATCGACCTCGTCATCATTATAACCGGCGCGATTGGGGATTTACGACCTCTCGTTTTATCCGGCGCGATTCGTAGATTAATTAATTATAAAATGAATTAATTACGTAATGGCAAGCGAGACTGAATTGCATTGACCCCCCCCGTTATGATGTGCGCGATCGTTACGTCGCATAGTGCTGTCATTGCGCCGCGTTTCAAACGCGGAAAATTATCAAGGAGAGATAAATTTAAAAAAAAAACATAAAAAATTCTCCGGCACCATTCGTTTCCAAGCACGCTCGTTATTTGAAGCACTTTTCGTTGTTAAATAAAAAATTTAAGCGGAAAGACAGAAAGATCGGAAATATTTAGCATTCTTTTGTCATTTTCTTATTTGCAATCTTGTAATTTCGTTATCAAATAGTACAATATGCTCCAAATATGTACACTGATTCTTAAAGAATCCATAATTTTTCATAATATTCACGTAACAAAAAATTCTGAATTTCATTAGATAATCACATCAAAGACTAATTATAATCTACAAATATTAAAAAAGTTAATTGGTTACGATACTGCCAGTGATTATTACGTTGTTTCTTTTAAACGTGCAAAATTGAAAAAAAAAGAGGAAATGCCTTCTTCCGTCATGCGGGAAATGCCAAGGTTATTTTCACCAAACGAACTTGTTTGCCTCTTCTGGAAAGGTCTGACATAGATTATTCGCCCAGCGAATCGTAACAATTTCTTTTTATCACTGCACGATCCTCTTTTATTTCGCTTCCTTGATTTCTAGACGGCGGAATATTTCCTAATAATTCAGATTATATGTAAATCTTTGAAGTCTCTGCTATGATTAAGGACTCGATGTAAAATAGGTTGCTTAAAATAAAAATTTGAGAGGTCTCTTTTTGATAAACTTACTTTCAAGCTTACTTGTTCATAGGATGCAAACAAGATAATCCCTTTATATTACATATATTTATATAATCTAAAAAGTTTCTGGCGAGATTCATCTTCCGCTTCTCTTTCTCGACAAATTTTCAATTATGTCCAACTTATAATATTACGAAATCCGGCCGAATTGTCGTTCCGAGTATCGCGAAAACCCGCGGAGGATTACGAGCGCGCGCCGAGGGATATCCCCGAGATAACAATCTCGGGAAAGTTCCCTCTTTCTCTACGGAGAGGGAAAGCACGTCGCCGGTCGATTATTTTTTCTCCCCCTGTGTGAAACAGTTATTGTACCGCGATGAGGAACGGGTCAATGCGGCATAATAACCTCGTAATAAATCGCTTTGAGCATTAAGCGTGCATTTAATGCCGACACACGTACATACTCGTGCCTATACTCGAGATTTATCGCGCCATTCATAAAGTATCGCCTATAACCCCTCCTCCTCTGCCCTACGCGATGAGGATACGTTGCGTGGCGGTTAATAGTGATGTACCAAACTAGCGTCGGAAAGTTTATACGGCGAGCGCCGAGCGGGCGTTTAAAGGGCCGCTGAATTAGTGCTCCGGTAATACCCGGATTCGCATAACCGGATCAAACCTCACGCGAAGTATGGCGCGCAAATGTGTGGCGGCGCGGCGTGGTCGATGCAGCAGTTAAACGGCGCGGGTAATATCGCGAAAGTAGACTGTTGCTCGCATCGCGGGCGCAATGTTGCGAGAGGAGAAAACTGGACACACGTGTGCTAATTTTGAATTTTTAGGACCGCGGCATATTTAATTGGCCGTTATTGAAATGGGAGATACCTTCTTGGAGGTTCCTTCTTGGAAGCTTATCGGGGTCAGCTGCAATAAAAATACGAGAGAATGTGTGTTTATTAGGCATTCGTTTTGAAACTAAAGATAATATGCAAAAAGAGAAAATATTAAAATATTATATTTATTAACAGCCTGATAAAAAAAATACTTGTACGTGTAAACTTATTAATTTTTTTAGATTTTTTTATTTTAATTATTGATAATTTTCTATATTTCTATAAATCTTAATCTATTTTTTTTCACAACTTTTACTTTTAATGTCAGCGCTGATGGTCGATGTAAAAGGAGAGGACGAATACACACATTTGCTGCAGGTATAAACTATATTAGAAGCGCACAAAGTTCTCCCAGGATTAAAATAAACTTAGAAGAGCACAATAAGCAGAAATCGATATCCTGCCTCTATAGCTTCCCATTCAATTTTCATCGGTAGACTGCTCTTAAAATGCAGGGGAGACTGCTCTCAGAGGCGATTGTCACCGCCACTCGGAAGTGGTTTTGGTGTCCGACCACTTCCGGCAGAATGGGCTTTAAAACACCACTCGAGTTCGATGGGAGACAACCTGAGAACCAGACGTATCTTCGAGCGGAAATACGAGTCGTCGTTTTACGAGACACATTGTGGCTCGACGTAATCCTAAACGACACGATACTTTTAAATAACGCTGGGATGTGACGCGCCGTGTTGTTCTCACCAAGTAAAAGAAAGTCATAAAGAAAAAAAAAGTAAAAGGTGAAAGTCAGTGAAATAACCATTCGCTAGGTTCATATTAAATAGATTTTAAATTAAATCGTTCGTTCGTTAACGAAAAATTCAATTCCGCTCACGAGCTCGCTCTTTTTTTTTTTTTAATTTGTAACTCGATATTTCGTAATCTTTCTCCCCTACGCGATTTTTTCCTGCTTGTGTTTGTCCAATTTTCAGTTTCAAAAATTATAGCGCTTCATTGTTGCAACGTTCCGTTGCGATACGCACGCCGTATATTACGTTCGTCCAATTACAGGGCATCGTTTAAAAAACACACGAGGGGACTGAACCCTCTGAAAAAAAAATCGTTCTCGAAAACAACCTCGAGGCATTTATTGTGCAAACAATCGTCTCGTACTTCACGAGCGGGGGGTACTTTAAGTTGCAAATGAGTGAATCGGCTCGCGTTACCATGAGCGAGTCGAATTTTCTTGCATCACGGAGCAGGGAACACAGATCGGAGAGATATTGTGTGATTACGCAAGTCACGGACCATCATCGCATATTGTATCAAGCCGTGGACGATCCGACCGGTCTAAGTTTCATTTCCCCACGTTCGGCTCAATTTTCCGGCGCAACATGTAATTTCGCGGCACCCTCGGGCGAGGGGGGTTTTGTACAGCGTTACAGACCAGTGTTTCTCAAACATTTTTCATTTTGTCAACTCTTTTTTATCTCTTTTATTTCTTTTTGCCTAAAAAGCCGTAAATATATATATTAATATTAAAAAATAATCTCGCTATCAACAGATAAAAGATAATCTCGACATAATCCAATGTTTCATATCATTTCAATTTAATTAACACTTTGTTCACGTCACCCATATTTAGCAAAGCATAAAATTCGCAAGAGTCTCTTGTTTATATGAGATCGACGGTATATTTACTTAATTATAAAAATCATTTGATTAAGTATTTAATGTATTAACAAAATATAAATTATATTAAGACATTAAAAAAAAAGTTAATTATAAGACATTAAAGTATTAAAATAATATACTAGATTTATTAAGCTCAATGACAAATTCAGTTGAAGCATCAAAATGTTAAGATATAAACAATTTCATATTATAAATACCTGCATTACAGTGCAATACAAATTTCTTAAATAAAATCACATTTAATTAATATAAAAGGTGAAGGATTTAAAAATGAACAAATTAAATTTTGTTAATAACTCTACTTCTTCTAATTCCTGAAAAAAAAAGAGAGTAAAGAAAACGTAGGTATAACTAAAATGAGATTGGATTATGCATAAGACTTAGATTTTTTTTCTCACGCGTCTCAATTCGAGAAACACTGCTGCAGAGGGTTCGAACGAGTCATTTAAGGGTTATTAGTTCCGCCGCCGGAAAAACACGGACAGTGGAAACGAAAGAAAGAGAGAGCATGCAGATGCAGCCAGGCGTGCACATACTGTTCTCCCATGCGTTTCCCGAGAATATCCCGTCGGTTTGCTCACACTACAAAGAAATGACCGCGACGTCCGCGCGTCTGCTGGATACCTTCAATGAGACGTGCAATTACTCCGAACGAAAGAAAACATGTTTATGAACTTATGCAGGAAAACGGAAGGAATGCCCACTGACCTGGAAGATCCCGGAAAATACGAAGAAACGTGTGACAAATTTCCGCATGAATTGCGAGAATTTCATTATTCAGTAACGGCTTGTTATAGATCGAATCATAAATTATCATATAATTAATGTTTAATGTAATCAAATTATAGAACAGTATAATTTATAATCACTATTTCAATATAAAATAATAGATAAAATAATACATTGAGGTAAAACAGTAAAATACATGGAAGAAAATTATTAAAGTTCTTTTTCAAATTTCACAAACGCAAAATTATTTATTATTCATAAAATCAATATTAGAAAATCACACATATTTTCAAAGCAAACTCTAAAATATTTTTAAATATTTTTTAAATATTAATATGTCCACCCATAAATCACAAATAATTGCGTTCTTCAATTTCGTTCAAGTTTCCTCGTTATTTATGGAGAAAATTTAAATTAATACCTATCTCGCACGTTTTACGCTTGCACGCAAAACGCGGCGTGTGATCGACTAAAATCGTCTGACAGAATTTGCATTTTCACGTCGCGACGACGATCGTGTGTGTCCTGCGCCTTTAGACGCGGATGAACTTATGCCTGATCTTCTCACCTTTCCCCGCTGCTGACGCGAATCGCGGAACCGCGTCGTGCCAGCCGTGGGTCGAATCCGAAAGGTCAATGAGAACAGACGCCTTGGTTTTCATCGATAACGCGCGTGAACCGCGAATAGAATTGCCCGCGAAATTTCACACGAGCCGCTCGTACGGATGCAGAATCTTCATATTTCTCGTCCATATATTCCATATATTCTCACATATTATTTCTCACATCTCATGATTGATCGAACGAACTCTACTATTCTCTTTAGATATGAAACTTTCACGATCATCGAAAAAATTTGTCATCAATCTTCATTATTTTCCGATTCTTCTTATTCCACAAATCGATTTTTAAATCCTAGATGTTCCATTAATTTAATACTGAATGTACTTGTACTTGTAATTTATCCAGCTTATAGATATACAATTATTTCATTTTTAAAAAGAATAACCGCGAATAACAAATATTGAAAATAAAAGTTAAAAAAATAATGACGAAGACGCGACTGAATAATTTTTTCCCAATCAAACGACTCGTACCATTTCTCCCGAAATTCTCCATTTATGTCTCTACAGAGGATATTCGAAAGGTGTGCCACATTTTCATGAATGAAACGCGCGTAATCGATTGCGACACCTCTTGCGGTCTGAATGGCGAGAGTTTGAGAATGAGCAGCACGTCGCGGCACCTTCTTTCTTCCCCACCCTCTTCGCCATCGCCGCCGTGTCGCAATCGTCTTGATCTGCTCGGAACAAGTCATTACCTTTTTCAACGTGCGTGGCGAGCCTCGATCTTTTAGCTGGCCGACTGCAACGAGAGGAACACTCGAGATTATCCGCGTCGTTGAATCGAATGCTAATTTTGTATGAACCGAAGAAAGATGATTAAAGTTCTTCATGTCGCAGTTAAATATATACATATATATATATATATATATATATATATATATATGGCTTCTCAAGTCCATATTTAATTATTTCATCACACTAGCTATTTCTAATACTTAATGCCTAATGCCTAATCTAATCTAAAAGTCACTCTCACCATCTCTCAATAGCTTGATCGGCTGATTTAAGAATTGCCAATTGCAAAACTTAAAACTAATCATCCATAAATCAATTTGTCAATTATTATAATTAAATGTATAATTATTAATTAAAGTATCATTAATAAAAGTATTATATTTTACATAAATAAATTACAACTTGCAGAAAATGGACAAGAAAAACAAAATAATATGATCAGGTTTCAAGTTTCGCAGTTGCAGGCAATTCTTAAATGTAATCGACCGATTAAGCTAGTCCTTTTTTTATTTATCTTATATCAAACGAAATTAATTAACTGTCCTAGTTTTGATTCATCGAGTTACTATTCTTGCGATGTAATTCAGGAAAACAGAATTTCTAAATTAGACGCTCGGAGAAATTAATTAAGAATGTAATTAAGAAATTAATTTTAAAAAGATCGAAAAGCTAGGTGCACTGCAGCGATTCTGCATTTCGCCGATAAAATAATGAAAATCGATTGATTTCGATGAGGCGCGATTTTGTGGCGAAAGTAGCTCAATTTTGGCGATCCGCTCGTGAAAAACGACGGATGGCTGCTAAAAAATTACTTATTGCCTATTAAAGAACACTCTGCCGACGCGTCGAGCCGCTCTTTGTCGCGTCCCGGCACGACGAAGCGCCGGCCTAATGGATGCCCTTGTCGTACGATGACGACGGCGACGAGGCGCCGAATGCATTTAGAAAGGTCGTTAAGAACTTTTTATAGGTGTACACGCCTGTACGCCACCCGGTATCTCGAGGGTGAGAAGCAACGGATCTCTCTCTTTCTCTCACCGCCACGCACCCTCAAGCGCACGAGACTCCTCGAATCCTTACGTCGCGCGAGCCCTTGAGTCGAGCTATACACGGTGGTTCATTCAAACATATCATCTCCGTTGATCTCGGAGTATGAAAATCTTCGAGCACCGAGTTGTTTCTGAGCGAAAACTCGACAAAAATAGTTCTCGCATTTCCGTTAAAAAAAAAACATTTTTTTTTTTAAATCTGTAGATACACTTGAACAACTTTTGAGGTTAAAAAAATTAGCGATTTTCAACGATGCGAAAATTGGAAAGACAATTTGCGACTAAGACGTCGCGTGTTACCATTACGCAGAGAGTACGAAGCGAATGATTCATCATCGTTACCCTCTCGTCACGCAACGAGTAACATTGAAGGGTTACTCCACTCGTACAATTCACGTGCTGCAATTCGCAGTAATGCTCACGAAACATTTATTGAATAATCTCACTCCCGATATTTTCCCTCGAAGAATTCGCTATATTGGAAACGATGTAGCAATGCCGCGGGATAATCGTCCATTAACTGCTTACCGGATTGAGCTATGCTAACAAATTTAATAGGATAGAGTGCATCTCTATGTATAGAGGGAGGACGAGCTCGTAAATCTACCGAACATGCTCACGGATTCATGGTTCAATCAAAAAGTTCTAAACGGGGCCGTCGCTCGTGTATTCATTAGCCGCCGGTATAATCGGCGCCATAAATCCCGTCGACGGGAACACCCTGTACGTAAACGCTGCCGGAGAACTCGGCCGGGCCGGGCCGGGCAGAAACCGTCGAAGGTGGCGGCGGTGGCACCCGCGCAATGCGCCGGTATTTATAGTCGTCATCGTATGCCGTTTGCTCTGTATTAGCCCAATTTGCTGCGCGTTCTCCAATTAGCGGATTAGCCGGTGCATAACGCCCACGCGTGAGTCGTGAATTCCAACCTCCGGCGCGGGGGGAGGGGTTCATTTATTTTCGACGAGAAACTGCAGATTCGACAATGTCGTCTCACTGACATATTAAAAAAAAAAAAAATCCGAATCCTCCACTGCGCGCGAAATTATCGCGAGAATGTGTAGGAAACTGAGAGAACAAAACGAATATTTTTTTGTCGTGCTGAAATATACGCTACGCAAATAAAATGACGATCTAACAAGCATTAACGAACTCCATAAATTTCCTATTGAAACAGAAATGAATTTTTTATTATTTGCGTCAAATAAATTTTTGTTCGACTACAAACATTTAAAAAAGTTTGATTTATATTCGGTATAAAAAATCACAGTAGCGCGAGATTATACTGTTATATTATATCTAGCTCGCGAAAAATTAATTTCACGAAAATGTCATTGCCGTCAAAGTGGCTATCCAAAGAGCTATTATGAAAATAAACGTTCGAGATCAATTTTTTCTCGTATTTGTGACGTGACGCGTTCACCTTAGCATGCCATTTTGTAGGCGCAAAGCGTTTATGGCACTAAATTCGTTTACTATGGCCATGTCGTCGGCATACTATACACGTCTCTAGAGACTTCCGACGAGAAAGAGCGACGTGAGCGGCTCGTCGAGACATCGCTCATTCGTGGATGCACCTCCAGCTCTCTTTCCCTCTCTCTCTTTTCTCTCTCTCTCTCTCTCTCTCTCTTTCTCTCTCTCTCGCATAATTTACATTTTCCGCAACCTATATACCCATCCACTTATCGTACGCCAAAAACTATTCTCGTAGTCGGTCAACTCTGCGATTTTCGTCGTCCTTGCGCTCCGCCGCGCCGCTCCGTGCCGCAATCGTCGCTTCGTTTTCATTCGACAAAACTAATTGGGTGGCTCGCTGTGCCAGAAAATCCCACGTCCGAAAAACTCGAAACCACGATACGCTAGAGCTACCTGTACGTTCATAGATATATCTGCTAGATACCTGTATCAAAAAATATTTGAATAGAACGAAATAATTTAATGTTACATAATAAAATAAAACTAGCATTAATACGATATTTCCTTGCGGAATAATATCTAAATATATAAAAATCTGAAAGATTTTTGAAAGACTGGGACATATTTTAAATATTTTATAACAACAATAATAATTTTAATATAACGAGATTTTGAAAAAATTGATTTTTTCATGGTTATATATTTGTTACTTTTCTCTTTATTTCTAATCTATTGTCTAATCTTCAAACTAACGAAATGAGAACAAGTTTTGGCGTCAAATCTCTCTCTTTGATCTTACAAAACATTTTTTTACATTACACAAACAATTACGGCAATTCAAACGTGACTGCAATAAAAAAAGAAATAGAGTATCCCATAAATAAACTCCATGCGAGACCTTTGATCATGCAGTAATCAATTACACGAAGTTAGCGCGCGCACGCGTTTCGCAAATGATTCTAAATAAAGCGTGCACTTATACATCGTTCATTCTCGAGAGCGTAATTACTAATTTCGCGTCGCTCTGGAGAACGTAAATCAATGAGTTGATTCGGAATTGGTAGAAATTTAATTACAGAATCGCATTGATCTAAGTGTATTAATTGCCGACTTGATTAATGCACCGCTTGCCAGTCAGTCCGATGTTTACCTTAATTGAAAATATTTATAGCACACGTCCTATTGAATCTTGATGAATTACGGAAACTTTAATAGCTCGAATATCGTTTAAAATGATTATAAAAGCGTTAATAATCGAATTTACAGAGAAGATTTTTTTTTCACATAATTAATAAACATGACATAAAAACTATATAATTAATTATGATTGAGCGTTAATAAAACGGATATTATAATCGGAGATTCAACTTTTTGTTCTTCTATGTCTCATCACGTAATTAGAAATATAGAGTATTATACCGCATTAGAACTCGTGTATTTGCGAAATATAATCAGCGTATCGAGTTTTACAGAAAGTTTCCAGTATCAGAAAGGTCATTGACCCTATCGATCGGCATCTTATAGTCCTGTCATTACCGTTCAAAAATGCTAATTCGCTCTCTGACAGTTTTCAAGAATAATCAATAGAAATAAGTTATTTTAAGTGAATGCTGAATTGTACGTTTAACGTTTGGGGGGGGGGGGGTATATAAGAAAATACAAAATAAAAATGTAAAATAAAATTGCTATAAATAATTCTGATTTCTATTATAAATTTTTACAAATATCGATCTGTTCTCGATTAAAAACAAAATATTTTCAAACTGGTTTATCTGCCTCTTTAAAATCACGTTTTCAACTAATGCGTTGAGAAAAGCCGTATGTTAAAAAAAAATAATCAAAATCTCGGTGCGGCAATTATTCGTACAGAATGCCAAAAATTTTTAACAAACCCTGCAATTCAGTCAACACGTACGCTTGATAAAACGGTGATGCATCTGGATGCGTGCGTGGATTCGAAAACAAAAACGCGGCTCGAAACGTGCGTAGCGAGATTTTCACGAGCGATGGCCTGAACGAACGTCGACTCCGTTGTATAAACATGTGTCAAACTGCAAACGAACATGGAACGTGTTTCAAAGCGACGAATGAAAGAAGAGTAAAGCCTTGTCAATCCTTCGCGATCCAAGAGAAGTTCGAAAAATCAATCAGTATTAAGAGTTTTTCTGATCTTAATTTGACGTCCAAGTTGCGATCGTCCAACATTGTTTTACGAAGAATTGAAAGATACAGTCGCAAGGTACATACTTATTATTTCGAACAGATTGAAACCGAAATAGAATTTCGGTGAATCAAACTCTCGACATCATAGGAAAAATGTTTTTTTTTTCAATTGTCTTTGACATATATAGAAATGTACGCACGGGGACAGAAATCTGAATTTGCAGGGGCACATATAAATACGTATCTTGAATATACATATATGTATATGAGCCGGTATCCCTAAAAATTCAGATGGCTAAGCATTTCTGTTCCCGTGTGTACATAAAGAATGGCAGCGTTTGTGTATCTTTAGCATGACTTAATATTCGAGGTTTATCATTGTCTTTATATCGGAATCTCATATCTATGCAGAAGTATCAGTTATATGACAGATAATAAATTAAGTCAGAAGAACCGTAGAGTACGGAACAAAAATTTTTAAAAATTAGAAACTACTCGACTTTTGTGCTCATATTAAAATATACTTTGAGCATATACATAAGATTCAGTGTTTATTAAATTCGATTATTGGTTATTATTGCTCGTATCGAACCGCAAAAAAGGATCAGATGTCATTAGGCGCGAAAAGAGAAGAAGAAGAAGTATGCGCAGAAATAACAATGTTGAATCTCATAAACTCTTATCAAGCATACCGATACACAAACCGTGAAGGGTTAAACCATTCGAAAACGCGCTGTTTTCCACTTCGTTTGCTGCCTACTCGAGCATCAGTCCTGCGCGTCTAAACCAGTCTCGATTTATCCCGCGTGTGTGACTACTCCGGTAAAATCTTAAGTGCTAATGGCCCCCTCGAGCATCCGACAAACGTAATTTCATTAGCACTCGGGACTTTCTACGCTTCGGCTTCTATTTTCCACAGCATTCCCCCCCGTAATGCGATGGTAGAAAGCTTGTTTGTTGAAAATGTATTTAACTCCCCGCTAACCGATATTATCAGAAAAACCAATGTAATTTCAAGTGTCAATTTTTTGTCTGTATATGTGCAGTAAAACATTTGCCGCAAATAGGATTTACATAGAACGTTTCACACAGAAATTACATAAAATATTAGTACTGAATTTTTCCATAAATTTGATGCATTTCTCTTAGAAAAAAATAAATAAAATATATGAAAAATACTGAAAAAAAAAGTTATGTTTCAAATAAAGAGGCAACACAAATTCTGATTTTTTATTTAAATCAAAGAAAAAATCAAGAATTCGTTTAATGTCAAAAATTAAAAAATTATATATCAGGCAATGTCTTGCATAATTGACATTCCATTAAGAAAAAGATCATAAAAAAATATTAATAAAAAACATTTCTGTAAAAACTAATATTAACAATAATAATATAATACAATGAGTTTCTATTATACGTTCTGATTATCTAATCTTCAATTAGAGGCAGAGAGAATCGAATAAACATTAATTAGCGGCCATTTCCCTTCGGGCGTCTCAAATTAATCGCATCGATTACTTTCAAAATTGCTATACCACATTAATACGCCTCGACGTCGAGTGAAACATCGCAATAAATTTTGAAACGCATTCCACCGCGAGCGTCTTTACGCGAAATACGAAAGGACAAGATCATAAGAGCGTTGCTACATTCTAGCGGAGCAGTTAAGCGGTTATGCTCCCGCGAAGAAAAGATCGGTCGTGGTGATACTTCTAAAATTAGCTCGCTGCTGCCGCGCGTTGCCGCCGCCGCCGCCGCCGCCGCGTAACTTCCTCTCTCTCAGTGCGCGTATTCGCGAATGTCGTGCGCGTAAATTCCTGCGTGCCGACGTGGACTCGCAACCGCGCGCAAATTAATTGCCGTCGAGCTTCAGAAAAGTTGCCTCGAAAAGCGCACTTCGTGTAACTAATCCCGGTCGGCGCCATAAATTTCCGGCTACCCGCTGTTTTTCCCCGCGTGTTTCCACTCTATCTCGGCGAAGATGGTGGCTCGATAATGACTTCGCGTATATGTGTTAGTTAGTATTTACGCAAGAAGGTAAGATCATGAAGAAGTAGAAATGGGAATATCTTAAAACGCGAAATACCTATGCCCAATTTTACATCGCCGCTAATATTGTGACGAAAGTGCAATAAAATCATTATATATTTCCATAACTTCCTTAAAATAATTTGTATTATTTAATAACATTGTCGCGTAATCAATGCAAATCTAAGACAAATTGCATTTTTTAAAAATAGAAGATATTAATCCTACATTCTATTTTGAAAATTTCGTCAGATTTCCTTCGTTTTCTATTAAATTCTAGATCGCTGCAGCTCTGACGCGATATTTCTAGATTCTCAGTGTTTCTACTGAGAATCTAATAACTGAATTTCTAATAGAAGTGAATTACTTGAATATCGATTCAATATATTTCAAAGAAGAAAGAGCATCGAGAGTGCGTTACATGGACGTCAGGAAACTTGAATGCAGGTTCTCCATCGACGGCACCGGGCAGGCAGCTCTCCCGTGGAGATTGCAGCGACGTTTAATAGAGCCATGATGTATCTGCTCCGGGTTATCAATTAGCAGCAATTGCGCTCGGTCCACGGAAGTATCGATAACGCGCGATAGCGAGCGAGAGATGGAAGTCTTAATCGCGCTGTAAGCCGGCCGTACGTGAGAAAATTTATACCCCATATCACAGTTTTCGGTGCTGCATTATCACGCGACGGCCTCCGGCGCACCTACATTATCGCGTTCTTTTCTTCCGCGTTAAACGTCACGTCGCGGGCGGGGGACTCGAAGTGGGCATTAATTAAAGGCCCGCGGGGCCCGCGGAGCAGGTGTCATGATAATTCCTTCGAATTGGCCGCGACGGACGCGGGACGGCCGGGGCTCGATTATGCAAAGCTATGCAACGCGCGGCCGTAATCACACGCGTCGTTTCACGCGTCGCACGAAATTATTTATCCAACTGTCAATAATGTTGCTGCCCTCGCGCATACGCGGTGACACAAGCCATTAGCATAATTTATCACGCGTGGATTAGGCGCGCATTAAGGATGCGCGGTGATTGCGACGAAGCGCCTTCTCCTTTTTTAAGACGCTATTGATGCATTAATCTCTCCCTTTCGAGGGGAGAGATTGAACTCCCCCTCTCTATTCGCGGAAATACGAACGTCAATTGCAATGTTGACACGCTGTCGATATGGCGCCTGACACTCGTTTGATTTGCCTGTCGTGCCAATGTTGACGGCCAATTATTCGCGCGTCACCTACCTCGAGTCGTTTCGACGCAAGTATCACATACTAAGAATACGATAAACTAATAAATTATCTCGTTAAAATGTCAAGAGGTATTAGTACCTTCGTGCAGCATTTATATTTTCGTGACATCGTGATATCGCAAAAAAAAGATAACGCCGCAAAAGGGACGATAGCCGCGGAACGCGTTAAAAATAATTTCATGCATGCGCTCTGCTGCCCTTTAAAAAGCGAACGAAGAGTCGACGTTGTGAAATACGATCGCGGTTGAGTGTCACTCGTTATACGAAGCGTCGCACAAAGGGTTAACGCGCGCTGGGACTCGAGCGATGACCCAGAGAGTTAACCCAAAGTTTAACCGAGGGCAATTTCAGAATTGGCCCAGGGTTAGCCCTTGTCTCCGAGAAATAAATAAATCATCGTAAGTGAAAGCGAGGATCAAGCGAGCCGCGTAGGCTTGCAGGGCCAATGCAATTTTCCAGTCATAATCTTTTAATGCGGATTACTCGTTTTGATTAACTTCCGCCGGAAATGAGTAGGAAAGGCGTAAAAATTTTAAATGGCTTACGCGACGAGGCGACCAAGTAGAACTTCTATTCAAAAGAGCTTTCGCTTTTCGAACAAATAACATTGATGATAAAAGAAAATTTGCTTGTGAATTACTTCCTAAAAAGTACTATTGATTTTCAACTTCTGTGTTCATTAAGTAATTAAATTCATAATTTAAAAAATTTCATAAAGATCGAAACTTTAAATTGAATTCACGTTAAAAATAAATTTCAATCAGAAAATTCTTCTGACCGTAAGAGAAAGATTATTTACTTCCTCATTAAGTCTATTTTAGTTAGTGTTGCATTCTCTTATACTTTCTATCTTTCGCGTGACAAAATTAACTCTTTAGTACACACGGTGAGTCTTTCGTGTCTGGATTAATTTTCATTACTTGTACAAGTAAATATATTTCATTATTATTATATATATTTTAACATTTTTAGAAAGTATATATCGCGACATTGCTGCAATAGTGTCATATCTCGAAAATTTTGGGTTATTCATCGCCAGATAAAAGTACACGCCAAAATCCATCTTTTCCAATGAATAACTCAAAATTGTCATTTTTCGAGATATGAAACTATTGCAGCAATACCGCGATATAAAGTTGTGTATTAAAAAAAAATTGTATATAAATGTTATAACTATAAATACAGCCGATATGAATGATCCAAACGTGTGTACTAAGGATTAATAGTTCATAAAAAAAAAATTATATAGATAATTATTTGTAATGTAACTAATGTCTATATTAATATTATACTAACAATCACATTATAAATATGTCTGCCAAAAAATGCCCGATTTCTTCACCCGGTATAAATAGGTCATTCGCCCACGGATCCGTTCAATGCAGCATGATATAACAAATATATTCTTGGCAATAGGCCGAGATTATGTTCGCTTACCTTTTCGACGGCTTCCAGCGCCGCTTCAGCACTCCCAGCATGAGTAAACCGACGAGGACGAGGCCTAAGCGCCAACGGGCCTCCGGACTCGCAGAGCTACGTATCAAGCACCACTACCAGCACTAACCGACCACCACCGGAATCACACAACCACCGGACAACCTCGTCGATCTTCCCGAGGGATTCCTTTCTATATCGGCCGCGCACGAGTCACACCATGATCCCCGCCGAACGAGAGTTCCTTTTTCCGCGCGCGGTCTCCTCAGTCTCTCACGTCACCGACGATCGATCAATTTTCCCTGATGATCGACGCTCGCCAATCGGATGGATCGTCGCCGTTTAACCCCTTCGCGGAATTACTTTCAGTCACGGCACGGTGAATCGCGTTCTGCAGCGGTTTTCAAGCAGCTTCTTGTCATCCTCGTTACTGCACGCCTTTATTTACCGGACACCTTCAATCAGAAAAATAGCAACGACACGCTTGAAATAACTGAAATGAAATATGGACATATGGACATGCATATTGATGCATGTAGGTACTAAATATTTGAAACACAGCCTTGGACGAAAGTATTTGCAGGCATCTTATTATTTAACGTCTTAACTCAAAAATTGTTTTATGATATTTGTTGTGAATTATCCTTTGTTTCAAGAACCTTTGGTTAAGAAGTCTTTAAACTAACGTATAACGCTGATTGGTAACCAATAGGAAACAATATAGATAAAAGAATTCCAGATAAATAAAAAAATATAGGTATCTAATACTTTTGGCAAAGGATATTGACAACAAACATTTATAGAAAAGAAAGTGACAATTAACTTTCACAGCTTTCGACAAATTGTCGAATTATTCAAAATATTTTGAACATTTTACTATTTAATACAACTTTATGTATTTACATTTTTTATATTCTTGTTAATATTTTTTTATTAGGCATAAAATCTATACATAATCCATTGATTAAATTCATAAAAAAATTTATCACACGCGATTATGGACCCTGAAACGTATAAGTAAACCGCGGATATTGTTGCAGCTTGAAATTATATCTCGCGCAGCGTATAAGCAAAGAACAATATTATGTTTCGCTAAAGATAAATTCTGTCCGTGGATGTTTTACGGCGTATTGTTTCGTCGATGGAGGTTCAATAACGAGTAACAATCGTTCCACGTGCGTCCGTTAAATATACAATTTGCATCAAACGTCACACGAGAACGACGGATTCGCTTTTATTTTCCGCGCTGCATGCGCGATTTTACGACGCGGAGCACAACGCTCTCGCACGTAACGCAACACGGTCGCGAAGATTCTATTTGCCATTCACAAAGGATCTCATAAATAATAAAGCACGTCGCTCGACAAATATTTATCCCGCTTCCGGGCGTGCGGAATAATTTATCAGCCTTCGAGAAAGAGAGAGAGAGAGAGAGAGAGAGAGAGAAAGAGCGCCCTAGCGTCACGTCGCGTCGGAAAATCCCCCCTTCCTGGCGTGAAGGAAATTTTAATCGATAATTCAAACACTAGTTCAAAATCCTGGAGTTTAAGTACCTACTAATAATGTGGTTTTATCTGAATATCGAGAATCGCTTCTACATCGTCGCTTAATTGACTGACCGCCCGGGAGAGAATCGGGCTGCCGCGTCGTCGCCGCGGTGCCCAATGATTAAAGATCGAACAATAAATCACGACCCTCTAATTAAGACGATAATTAATCGACGGCGTTCCAAGGAGACGCGCGCCTTTTGTCGGCTGAGCGAGGAAAATTGATCCCCCTCACAAAAACTGTGCACCGGCCTTTTTCTCCGGACGGGAAGTAACGGTATTCTTTGTTTTTTTTTTTTTTTTAAGATTTTTATAAGCCCTATGAATTTGTATTTATCTTACGAATCATAAAAATGCTGTTACCTCACTGCACACGAGAAGAAACCAGCTATTAGTAAAAGAAATCGTGTAATTAACTGTCTTAATAGCGTGCTACATTGCTCAAAAGAGTTCAATTCGAGATTTAATCTGATGTTTAAGCGGTTTCTTAATTACTTGAAAATTTGGAGAAAATATATATCGTTGGATCTTGGATTATTTTTCGAAATAAAAGTTCGCTTTGAAAAGTAGATGGTTACTCGACAGAATTTGATTCAAATTTTAATCCGACGTTTAAGCAGTTTCTTAATTACTTGGAAATTTGAAAAATTTAAATCGTTGGATGTTGAAATATTTCTCAAAGTAATTTTTCAAAATAATTTTTACTTTGAAAAATAGGTGCTTACAAAAATTATATTAAATTTTTACAATACGAAATGTATAAATTCATAATATTCACCAATAAAAAATAAGCGTACGTCAAAGTTTTATTCGACATGGTGGACATCGATGGAAAACAAGAGCGTTCGTGCGTTCTGAGTTCTGACGCATGCGAAAGTAAATATGGAAACGTCGATTTCCGATTCTCCAATGGGAAATGACCGGTTTAGGCCGGTATTAGAGTGACCTTGATTTGCCTTCTGAGATTATTGGTTTGCGAGCAATCACGATCAATGCGGGCTGAGCATCCAATTGCCGCGAAATTGCATAACCCGTGCTCAAAGGCTATTTCGGGCTTAACCGCAGTCGTACGCGGGGGACGGAAGGACAGGGTAGAAACGGTATTTCAAATCGATATTTTATTTACTGTGCGTTTAAATCACGCCGACAATGAGCATAAGGGCGCACGCGAGCGTGACACGCGAGTGCAAATAACACGATCGCAAATAATAATTTCACCGCGGTGGACAGATATATTAAAAGGGTATCGTGGAATATTATTGGGCATCTCGGAAAACTGTGTTGTATAATTGAAATCGGTATTTGGGGGGGGGGGGGATGCACGCGAGCGCGCAATATATCGTAAATATATTTACATTGAAATCGGAAAACAAATTATATTTCAAATTGTTTAAAAAATTAATATCAATGTCTCCGCGAGAGGCACACGTGTATTCCCCTGGACGACATAGAAATATATCCTGCGCAAAACTCCCCTGGCGTAAGTAAAACACAGGGGCCACGTTCTATTATTGAGATATTTATACTTTCTAGTACAGCGAATCGACTTGTCCGCCAATTATCGCACGCTGATTAAGTCGGAGCGGGTTTCCGTTTAATGACGCTGCTGCTCCACGACATCCGTGGATTATTTTTAGAACAGAACTTTCAGTCCGTTAATGGAAAATTCTATCGAGACATTATCGTTAATTAAATTCACGAGGGATCCTTACGCAGAAATAAATTAGCGTTAATTTATTAATTACAAAAAAAAGAGACATTAAATCTATTCTGGTATACATATATATTATATAGCTCGTATAATAGCTCGTAATACATTAAATGCCTCTTATATCTCTCATTAGATGTCCATTTCTATCAATGTAAATTAATTTCAATTAATTTTAATTAATTTTAATTTACTCTTTACCTTCTTCTAAAGATCTTTTACAAATTAGAAAAAGATAAGGAGAGTAAGTTAAACCCGAGGTTAAAGTTAATCTACGTTAATGGACATTAGAAGAAGGTAAAGAATACTTAAGTTAAGCCAGAAATCAATATTAATCTACATTGGTGGAAACGGTCATAAATCAATTCAAAATGGCCACCGAATTGACCAGCCGAATATTCACCGACTGTGCCGCCGCAGCGTGCAACATTCTATTCCCACCTAAAAAGGCGGGATTTATCGATGTTCATCGTAATAAAAATGTTCCACTTACTTCCTCACGTCGCTGCTCGAAAATTCGGGGACTCGTCGCTCGAATACTCCCAATTATCGTGCGGGATCAGATACTTGTCGCGACGCGTGCATGTTTAATGCGTCGGTCCCGTTACGCGTGTATTAAACTCGCGCGATCGCGGCGATATTCAGGAGGAGTACACACTTATCCCGAACATTCGTGACGCGCGACACAACAGCTCTCTCGCATATCGCGCTCGGATCCACGTCGATTTCTTGCCGGGTATCTAATCGGCGAGACGGTAATTAACGGGAGACTCGCACGTATCGAGAGATAGAAGGTTTTCGCAGATTTCGCGCTCGGCCGGCAATGAACTGGCCCGTCGATCAAAGGTCACCGCGCGAAGTTGACCGCGGGTGCAGTTCACTTGACGCATACACAGGGCATTCGATTTGGCCGATCGGAAGGAAGAATTTTGCAAAAATTGATCGATCGAAGAGAACGCTTCGTAGCGTTTGCCAAGTGGACAAAACCGAATAATCCGAGAGGTGCGAGAAACCGCGGCGCCATAGAGAATTTTCAAACGCGGAGCCGTCGATCGAAAGTCGCGCCTCCGAGGAACGCACACCGGCACTCCGAAACGAACATCCCAGGATCACGGGACGATCAATAATCGCGCGCGCGAGAGTTCGAAACTGGAGCACCGCGCGCGTCGCGAGAGCGAGAGAGACAGAGAGAAGACGCTTATCGCGGCGAAACTCCCCCGATAATCCGCGGGGGGGCGGATTAAGTATCCGCCGCGGATTGCGTCGCGTATATGTGATACGCCTTAACCCCTTTCCTCGAAACGCTCTCGGCGGAGTAAGGTAATCGCGTATTGACGAACAACGAGCGCTGGAGCAGCGGGAGCGCAAAGAGAGAGAGAGAGAAAGAGACAGAGAGATATCGATCGGTTTACTCACCTCATTTTTCGCCGGTTCCGGGTCCAAGGGCACAGCTTCCGGCTCCACCGCCGCCGCCACCACCACCACCTCACGAGACGGAGACAAGCGGCGATCCTCGCGATCCTGCTGCTGTCGGCACGGCCGTCTTCCTACGCATCTCGGTGCCGCGGAAGCCACGACGACGTGTGTATACGTGCGTGAGTGCGTACCGCGACGAGACCCGGTTTTTCTCGAAATTCGACCCGGTGACCGCGATTCCGCGCGACGTACGGACGAACGGACAGACGGGACGGACGGACGGATGAACCGGAGCAGAGCCCGATCGCGCGAGGCACCGGCGATGCCACCACGAAACACACGACGAATGTTTGCACCTACGAACGCGCGCGAAAATGTTGCACCGCTGGCGGAGAGACCGAGAGAGAGAGTGAGAGAGACACGACGAGTTGATATACTTCGCGCGCGCACACGCGAAACGACAGTGCGCGACGCCACGGACCGACCGATCGCGCGCCGAACTGAAGACTGAACAGAGACGACACGCATCGCGCCCCGCCGGCCGCCACCGGCCCCTCAGCGCCGTGCGCGGCGCGCTCCCCACCACGCGAGCGCCCCCCCCCCCCCACTACGCGCGCGCACGTTCACAGGTGCGGCGGCGAGGGAGTCGAGGGACTGCCGCCAACGGGGCGAGCGAAATTCCGAGAAATACGTGCTTGCCATGTAATTCCGAGAAGGGGGGGGGGCCACACGACGCTTTTTGTTGATGTTTTGAAATCGTATTGTCTCGCTCGCCGATTTGATTTCGCTTGACGCAAATCGTATGAAGATATGTATGTGCTACGCCGAAGAATATTCAGCGCGGAAATTACGGAGTTTTGGGTAAATACGCCGAGAGAGAAATTAGGTACATGCGAACGTTTGGTAAACGAGAGAGAGATCTTGTTAGATGTGGAGGATCTGAAAAGCACAAACGTATGCATAAATACATATATTATATTATGATTAATTTAACATTAAAGTTCATATATATGCCTATAATATATATGCCTAAGACAGACGTGCCGCACTCTCTCTCTTTCCTTTTTCTCGAGAGCCTTAATTTTTTGTTCCCATATTATCGTAGGTAAACTTTTAGCGTGGGTGCTACTCCGTTTTTTTTTAAAACTTGTGTATCATACGTATCTCGAGGCGTAGAAAGCAAATCTGCCCGAAAAGATGATTATTCGAATCACGGTTGCCACCATGCAACTGCAAGTGCTTTTTACACCACGGTTGCCACCTCTCTCTCTAGCTTTGAAGAAAAATTCCGACTAATTACTTTTGATTTTGGTAGAAATGGGCCTGAATTAAGGAGTGCCAACCGTGCTCATTAACGAATTTTATTCATCGCTTCGCGCGGACCAATGGGAGCGCGTTACTAATCGCAGGCCGAAGTCTGAAATTGTCGTGAAATTGCGTACTTGCACCACGTTGATCAAAGGATATTCTTCCCCCCATCCAGTCTCGCATTACGCGGCTAGACACGGTATTATTAGTCTTATTATTCACGCCTTACGCTTGGAATATCTGAATATCTAATTGAGAGAGATTTATTGAAACTCTACAGCGCGCATTTATCCGACACGCCAGGCAAAATTAACACGGCCCCTCAAGCAACTCGACGCGCACCGCACCGGCACACCGAGAGACGCTTCCGCCATGCAACGCGTTCCTCCCTTTTTTCGGACACCGCGAAGCTGCCTCGACAGCGGTTATCTTATCGCGAGCGATCTTCGCTAATGCATTCATCGCGCCGTAAAACATCGTCAACAGAGAAAATGAACGCCGAAGAGGCCATGCACGTTAAATCCGGCGAAATTGGTAAGTTCGATCGACAATTTGAGAGAGATGTTTCATTGCTCACGGAATTGACGATGAGATTTCGTATAATTATAAAATCTTGTCGATAGCGGAATTATATGACTCGTTGTACGCGATGCACGCATGCGGAATACAGTTCGGGATTCGGGCATGCGTTTTCGTCTATCATTGATATCTATATTTCTATATAATCTCGCTATTTATGGAAATTTCATTAAAGTTTGAGCTCACCCCATCTCCCTCTCCCTGCGGTACGATTGTATAATATCGCTGAGGCGATAAGATAAGATAACCGACGTATGCCGTGTTTGCATTACAATAAAAACTATTTGATCGGAGCTCCTTGCGAATGACTGCATGAAATATATGCCACTGAATTAGTCATATCTCATTGAAATACAATGCACAATAAATGTTTTTTTTTATTAGACGATTTAATTCATCGATTTTATCGCACTTACAGGAAAATATTGGAAAGCCAATGACTGGAAGAAGCAAATAATTATTTTGGAAATTAAAAGCACCGTTCGTTAGTGCCTTTACTCAAAATAAGTACACTCTCAAGCATGTATCGTCAAAATGGAGATACACATGAAATAGAAACCTTACGCAACTACAAAGGACATGAGTACCAGCAAAAATAAAGTACCTCGAAACCAGAGGTTTTCCATTGTGAGGAAATAATGTTATGCGATACAAATGTACTAGATAATTGGAGATACATTTAGTAGAACTCCCGATTTCGAGGTACTTTATTTTTTAATGGTACTTACGCCCCTTGTAATTACGTAAGGTTTCTTTTATTTCAGCGTGTACCTCCAATTTTGACGGTACATGCTTAAGAGAGTGTAATTATTCGGCCGGTATTGAACTTCTGTAACGAGGTACGATAAAATCGATAAATTAATTTGCGTATGAATTATAAATGTAAGTTTATCATCGCGATATTAAATCGATTATGAGAATTTCGACGAAACTGAAAACTGGCTCTGGCGCGTAATTGCAAATGACTACATCTTCTAATCGCAGGCAGTTCTTATACGATTCCCCGCGCGATCAATTTGTCGGACACGTCGGCGGCGGTTTGTCACACGGCGCGAAATTAATTTAAATGCGACACAGAGGTACACTGGCATCGCAAAGACCGGGCGTATACGCGTCGACTCTCGGACATTTAACATCTGTCCACCCCATGCATATATGCACGTGCTTACGCACCTATGCAAATGTCCACGTGTTTATCTCTTGGTGGTATACATCCGCTCGCGGGGCGGCGAGGCCGCGGGCGAATTATCGGGGTTAACGTATTCCACTTGCGGCGGTAATCGGATAAAAATGTAGGACACTGTCGCATGCTTGATTTGGAATACCAATTTACGAAAATTTCTGTAATTACGCTGCTGATCACATCGTGAAGACTATGTGAAGGTAGTTATAATACGTAATAATAATAGATAGACCTATTATAATCTATTATATTCATATAACATTTTAAAAAAATCTCTTTAACTAAATGTCACGTTTTTTATGCGGTATTTGTAAGCGAGAAAGAGAGAGAGAGAGATAAAGTCATCTATTATAATATCATCTTCTAAAAAGATAAAAGTAAATCGCAGAAAAAGCGTGACATTTAGTTAAAAGAGAATTTCTTTCAAATTCCGGTTTTTTTTTTAATATTATCAAAGGATCGAATTTTGTGCGGAGCGTAATTTTTTTTTTTTAACACGAATACATATATATTCGAATTTTTGCGACATTTAGCCACGCTGATACTTCGCGAGTGTTCCGCGTGTATTTTTAAATCCAAATGAGATCTCTTCTCTAGTCACGAGGCCAAATCTTCGCGTGCCGTCCAAATCCTCACGTGGTATATATCGTCGTCTGGTCGTTGTCGTAGTTAATCGCGCGCGACGGCCGGCGCTGCGTGCCGATTGTCTCAACTCCCCGGAGTTTATCCTCGATTCGCGTTCGCATTCTCGGGACTCGGCCGAGTTCGAGCACAGCTGAGCCGGCGCGCGGTGCGGACGCATCGATTTTCCCGTCGTTCTCTGCACATCGAGGGAACCGTTTTCAACGGCACCCCGCGTGTAGACGCGTGCACCATCACCGGCTCCGCCGACACGCCGGGGCACTTGCTCAGCATCCCTTTTCCATCGATTCTGACTCGATTCCGCGTGCTTCGTCAAGCGGAAGAGTTAAAACGGGCATCATTTTTCCGAAAACGCTGGCAACAAAAGGAACCGTTCCACGCAATACGTTTCTGAAAAGAGATAATTGACAAGAGAGGATTTTTATCATTTCTTGCGCGTACTCTCTCTCTCTCTCTCTCTCTCTCTCTCTCTCTCTCTCTCTTTCTCTCTCTCTCTACTTCCAATTAAATGTCAGCGATTAAGTTCGAGAAATTAAGAAGAGAGAAGTAGATTTTTATTGAAAATAAAAATGGCTTTTCTTTTAAAACGCAAATAATTAATACGAAATTTACAAATTGTATTTGTTGTAGAATTTTAATGCGAAATTGATTTGGTCAATTTAGCATTTTTATAACATAATTATAATTATATACAATTTTTTGTAAAGAATTTAATTGTCAAAGTAGTGTTGTAAGAATGAATGCAAAATCGATAAATTTTCGTAAAAAATTATTAAAAAATTAATTTTGTAAGAATTATTCTTAGAATTATTCATGTACTGTACAATGATCGAAATTTTTCGTCGCGATCACGCTATGAAAAGTCTTGGGAAAAAGAGAGGGATCATTTTTTCTACTGAAAAGAAGGGGATTAAAGAATTCGGGGTCAAGTTCAGCCCATCAGCATGAATGATGGGCCGAAAGAAGCTGCAGGTGAACGTCGCCGATAGCCGGGCGACGTTAACGACTGCAGCCAGGACTGGTTTATCAAGATTTCACGGTACCTTCGTATTATACAGATAGTCCCTGCAAGACGTACGCGAGTGGCAAGGGTGGAAGAAATCGAAGGGATCGAGAGCGCTCGGTTGTGAACCCGTCATTGAAACTGATCGCTCCACGCGGGAGGCACGCCGCTCCTTGCATCTTATTCATGAACGATCATCTACTTCTGAACGCCACACGTCCTCAATAGCCCACCTGTGAACTCGGAGTAACACCGTGAAATTGTAAGTATGGATCGTAACTGTAACTCCGAGGCATATTACGCATTGTTTTTTCACTCTCATCACTAAAGATAATATTTATAATTCGATATTATAATATTAAAAAATTGTGTTTTTTAATGTAATTTTGAAAAACTAATATATTTCTGAACAGTGAATACCTATATCATTAAAATTAAAATCGAAATTAAAGGTTTTGATGCTGATTATAATTTTATTCGGATTTCATTTTCATATAAAATTTAATATCATCTACTTTTGCTCCTTTTATTTCTTTAGACTTTTATTACTGTATTAACTGTGCTATTTAAGACTACTTTGGTAACCTAGAGCTTTAGGCACTTAAGGGATAACCCTGATATTTTTTTTTGCTTGCAAAAAGATATCGCGAAAACTTTGGTATCGAAAAGATCGATAGAAAATAAAATATTTAAGCAACCTATTGAAAGTTTTGTTAACTTCATTATGTTTTCGTCAGAGACTTTTATGAAAGTGATTTTTTGAAAAAAAAACTCAAGTTAAACACAATAAATTCTCTTGCTATTGCCAATAGATTTTGTACAAATCCATTATATCAAGAAAATTCATAAAGTAAATATTAGTTTCCTTTATTTTTTAAAATTTTTATTAAATATATAAAGAATTTAATTTAAAAATATTTAACACGCAATTTTTAAGTCATATTATACCTTTTCCATCGACATATCTGCTCAAAAATAAGTAATATAATTATATCTGATATTAAACAAAATTTCACTAAAATAATGGTATTGAAATATCCTTGGCAACTTAAGAGAAAATATTGCTTGAATATTACAGTTAAAATCAGATTTACATTTGAATTGAATGACTTTATATGTCAGTCATTTTGAGATCGATCGATCATGATTGCACAGTATAATGCAGGGAAAGGAGTCAGGCGGTGGCATTGTAGGGCGCGACAGGAAGCCGAAATTGATATTCGGTACTCTTATTCATCTTGTCGCGTTCTTCTTTATAGTTTCGAATCCCAGGCAGAGACGACAGGGAGAGTGCATTGAGCATTGGTTCCTTTCGAGTCCTTCATTCACTGTCTCGCTGAATCCGGTACCATCTGGTCCTCCACCTGTGCCCAGTCAACTGTTCCTCCGCCAGTGCAACCAGTGCGAGTCCGGTTTCAATCTCGGATGTCTTTTAGCATTTTATCTCACGGCGACAAGGTAAGATAGAGCAAGTAAGATAATATCGATGCGCGTTTAAAGGCCCGCATGCCGCCTCGTCTTGCCTTCTCGTACAGACAAAATTTTGCACCTTGATGTCGAAACAATCGGAGGCCGGAGTGCGAGAGTCGTTGATCTTTTTCGATAAGAAAACGCTGAGGAATGATCACATAAGAATTCCCAGATTTGCATGTATAAATAATCCATGCTGTATAATTATTTTACAGTCACTTTCTTAAGCAAAAAAAATTGAAATAATAATTTTTTATAAAAAATATTTCATAAGTTTGCGACAGATTTTGTTCATAATTTTTGGGAAAATGTTTAATAATTTTCATTTCAATAATTACTGGATAAATTTGAAATTTAATGTAACGTTAATGCACGCGCGTAATCATAAAATAATAATTAAAGCTTCATATTGCTCCCTTTTTTGCGCGTACCTTGTAGGGTTAATACGATTTCATGCGAATTGAATGAGCATAATAACCCTTTTAACCCTTTGTCGAACAAAGGGCTTGTCCATTACTGCAATATTGCATCACGACTCCATGTTATACAAGCTTTGAACTTTTCTGCGATCGTTTTATAAGACAAGAAAATACAAGACAACGAAAATAAAAAAAATTTTGCTTGCAATTTTTAAATACTTATACCGATTTATATATTTTTATACTAAAAAATTCTTAAGTGCATATTGAACATTAGGAGTACAAAGAACTTTGATGTGCTTTCATATTTAAAAATGGAAAAATAAGTGAATTCCCAGCTCCTATCTCGTATATGCTAGATATTTTAATTTTTCAAAATAAAAACAAAATTATAAGTGGTTCCGGCCGGGATCGAACTGGCGACCTTCTGCGTGTAAAGCAGACGTGATAACCGCTACACCACGGAACCTCGATGCCTTTGGTAGCTCCTTGTATCCATGACAATGCACTCAGTGTTAATAAACAATTGTTATTTTCAAATAATGATGTTACTAAATACAAATTCATTCAGTTAAGTAAAATATAATTACTTGTACGGGCGATAAAATCATTTCTAAGGAATTAATTTACATTTTACGTAAATTCGTACTCGATCGATAAATCATGTGGCTTTTTCTCGCGTCGTATAGATGGCAACTGCGATCTATACATAAACGTCAAATGGGGATTTAATAATTTTATACGAGTTCAGTTTTACACCTTTTTTGCTCTTTTTAATTATTAACATTTGAATTCGAACATCGACGCTATAATTTATTTACGATAATGAAAATACAATAAAAGGAACAAAGAGTGACACTTTTAATATCTTTTATTTAATTTGTATTTTAATATAAATTGTCGCGGAACGAATTTTTATTGCTTTTTCCATCGTTTAACAAATTATAAAAATTCAATTTTATGATCTAAATTACAGAATTTTCCTATGCTCTCTTATATATTAAAATTTTACGATTGTCTTTTATACGCAATTATTTTTCAATGAAATTAAATATATTATTATTTCATTTAGGACATTTTCCAGCAAAAGACACAATTGACACAGTGTAACACAGTGATTTATTTTATTCTTATTTAATATTGGCAAAGGATGACATGATTTACATGTGTCATTTATGTCTATATTTTGCTGCAAAACGCTCTTAATGATGAATACTAAGAATTTCGTCCTTATCGATAATACGAAAGTATGTTAAATACATTTAATGCAATGAACATGTAATCATAAGTGTATTACACGCATAAATAATTATTACGTCAAATTTATTAATTATATTTTACAATCAAGTGCTCCATAAAGTGCGATAAATGCTTCATATTGTGTGAAAACAATGCATTAACGCAACAGTCCTCGGTAGTATAGTGGTTAGTATCCCCGCCTGTCACGCGGGAGACCGGGGTTCGATTCCCCGCCGGGGAGATTTTTTTGCATTTTCTCTTAAATCATAATTACGCTCTCTTTATTTTCATCTATATGCAGTAATTATTTAATATGCTTCGGCAAGCTTTTTTTTAAAATTAAATTAAAACAGCACCGAGATACTATATTACTAATAATTGTAATTAAAAACTTTGAAGTTTTATGGTTTTAAAAAATTTATAGTTAAGAAGACTGATTGATTCTAAGAATCCTATTATGTAATTCTTAAGGCTGTTATTATTGAAAGATTATCGTTAATAAAGAATTTTTTTCTTCTATAACAATAAAATAATGATAAAATTGTCAGCTAAAAAAATATTGCTGAATTTATAATAAAAATTTATAATTTATAAATTTGTTACCATTTTATTATTAATGAATAACAGCCATTATTTATAGAAAAGTTGTTTAACGACAATTATTTGATAACATCGTTAAACATATTACATAATAGAATTCTAAATTTAGATAACGATTTGTCATTTTAAAAAATGCAAAACTGAAACACTTTATCATTACTTTCAATATTTAATTCAAAATCTTTTTTATCATTCAAAAAAGTTTGTAAGAGGAAGGATATATAATTTAAATACACGATACACGATATTATTGCAGATAATATATTTTTGCAAAGGTTATTGTATTACTTTATTTATAAAAAATACAACGTGTTATAATAGACAAACTAAGGAATAAATATATCGAATCAAAAAGCATCTATAGCTATTATTGTACATAGGAAGATGACAATTAGGAAGATGACGGTTGTTAGTGTACTGAACGTATTCATTATAGGGATAGATGTAACTAGCACGCAAAAACACATACCTTGTACAATCTACATTTGTACATAGGCACACATTTATACAATTATAACACACATGAATAAATCGATCCTTTTAATAGGAATCGAAGTATTAATTAGTATACATATAATATAATAATATAATTTTAACATATAATATAATAATATAATATTAACTGTATTTATATAATGTGTAAATATCATCACAACACGCATACACACACACACACACACACACACGCACACACACACATACACACACACACACACACACACCAATTAAATCCATAATTGTTCTGTTTCTTGATGGCTACAAGTTATTCTATTTATAATTATGGATTAACATTCTGAGGAACATTTCTTAAATAACACAATCTCATTTTAATATGCATTTGAAAAGAGAGCATTAATATTTTTTAATAATATAATTTTTATATTAATCATATTTTTTGTCTAAACTGGAAATGTCTGTTTGGTTTTCTTCTCAGCAGATAATTAATTATATAATACATCAGCATGGTATTGTAAAATTATAAAACATACATGATACATAATGCAAATTATAAATAATTATTCAAGCTTTATCTAGCTCCGTTATTGTGCTGCTACGAGGGGAGCGTAAAAAATATTGCGGAAACTCAATGCGCGATATTAAATTAATGAAGTTAATAATTAGTTAATGGAACGTGTGCCTCTCGTTTATTAATGAAATATAAATCATTTAACTGAACGTATGTAAATATTTTAGTTCTGTTAAGTCAATCAAAATTTTATCGTATCTTTATCACGAGACAGCAAATTTTGCAGTTTAGCCTGACGCAGCATAAAATTAAATTAATACATTTTGTTTCATTTATTACTTTCCTTTTTTATCGCCGCGGCAAGGCAACAAGCAAGGATGATACCGGCAATCTGAAAGGAAAAACAATTTTTTTTTAATTCAAACTAGTGTCATAATAACTTGATAAACGAATTTAAATACAATGTATATCTTCGTTACGATAAAAAGTTGTATAATTCTTAATTCGAAAACGTTTCTCGTGTTTATTTATCTTTGCTTACGCTTTTACTTAAAATCCGTTAGTTTTACTACAATAATAAAATGCTAATATAGCATGTAATAGTCAATATACGCTTGACGTATATCATTAAAATATATCTTGTAAATTGAAATTTTACTCGCCTCCACAAAAGCTATTCCAATGCCCACACCGATCAAAACCGTGGCGCATTTCTGGACTTGCATTTCCAACTTGCTAAAGCATCCATCCCGGTAATTATTTCCTGGTCGACACTGATATTGTGTATTATTGCAACAGGACTGTGGATAGTCACGATTAGGTGAATTCCACCAATCTTGGGGTTGGTCCACGCCGCAACATTGAAACTGTCGCAAAACAAATAAAATTATCAATGTATTAATTAAATGTAATTAATTTAAAGAAAATATTAAACAATTTAATGCTTCACTTAAATAATTCAAATAAATAATTATTATGTCATTTTGGACGTCAACGCAGAATAAAAAAATTTATCATACGCGATCTGTAATTTATAATATATTTTGTTATATAAAACTATTTTCGCCAAAGTAGGACAAAGTAATTTGAGATATTGAAAGGAAACACAGGAACTGTGTCAATACGAGAGTTGAAATTAAAGTCAATGCACATGCAAAACGATTGTAATTGCTCATTTACACGATGATTATTTCAAGTGACCTAACCCACCGTTATTATAGGAACCATTGTTTTCTTTATGGCACGGAAGCTATACTATTTCATCACCTCATTTTTGTATCGACAAATCCATTAGCAGACGTTGTGCTCCAGATTCACTGAGCACAATAATTTACTGACCTTCTGCTGCACAATATCCCAAGCTTGCTTGTCGGCCTCCGTGTAGTTCCTCATCGAATTCTTCAAGGAATCCTTCAATACCATGCCGACATCATTTTTAAGCACCGCCGCTGCTATGCCCACCGCGAGCTCGATCACGAAAATTATCAACAATGCGGCCGCAAACTAAATTATTTTTTTTATATTAATATAATTGACAAAAATTGCAGTTGTAATTTATAATTATTTATTGTTTTTTATAAAAAATATTAATAATTTAAATAATTTAAAAACGCAACAAGATAAAGATACAAATACTTGAAATTATATGTATATATAATTTGATATATTAATATCTAAAGATACATGAAATGTTCCGAAAATATTCAAATTTAATTTTAATTAAGAAATTAAATTTAATTGAGAAATTAAAATTATTTTTATTTTTACATTTTATCTTAGATTTTTAGATAAAATGTATATAAAATAATCAATGATTCTATCATTAAAATTGACATCAAAATTTTTTAAATACATTTTTAAGAAAAGAAACTTTAATAGAGAGACGTCTTGTATTTCCCCCCCCCCCAAAAAATTATTAAATTTTTAATTATTTCTGTTATTGGGATAATTATTTAGCACAAGTAAAATTATTTTGTTGTAAGCTATTTTATTATTTCGTTGATTTTTTTTTAACTTACCACCATCAACATGGTATAATGTTGCTTTATTGCTCCGTAACATCCTAAAAAAGCTATGATAAAAACGACAGCTCCCGCAACTATAAGCACTATAGGCGGTGATATTATTCTGCTTTCCGCGAAGTGATTGAAGTCGCCGACATCTGCTAACACTAACGCGCCGGCCACAATAATACCTAAGCCCGATATCTGGAAAAATCGATTTTTAGCAATTGTACGTACTTTTCTCCGCTGCGAAATTCTCTTTCACATTTTCTTGATTTTTTTCAAGAAAGTAAAAATAAAAAGAGTAGAATTAAAATGCGTAGAAATTTCTATATACATATTTATAAAAGTACACTTTTTAATCAATATTTTGTGAAAATAATTTTTATTAATTAATTAAAGAAAGAAGAATTATATTTTAAATAAAGTGGAATCTTCGCGAAGATTAAATTACAATTTAAAAATCACAATTCGGTATCAAAAGGCCGAATCTTCTTACGAGCCACATAAATACCCGAAAGTATCTTGAATGTCCTCAGAAATCAATAAAAATCGAATAAATCATTGGAATGTCATATGCGGCCTAAAACGATGCTTAACAATAATTGTATAAATTTTTTTACGATTTCCAGTTCGGGTACTTAAATTGCGCGCCGAATATTTGTCGATCTTGAAACATTAAATTCTGTAGAATAACTTATGTACTGCGAAAAGTATCAGCCGTCCTGGCTAAGATAATATTTTTTGCAATAAGTTATTCTAATGAATTTAATAATGAAGATGCTCAGTGGAATCAAAATTATTAAATTGTTTGTTTATTTAATTTGTGATTTATGTAGATCAGATTCAGTTTAGAGCTGTGTTTCAAGACCGACAAATATTCGGCGCGCAGTTTATCTGACAATTGGAAATCGTAAAAAGATTCACACAATTATTATTAAACATCAAGATCATTTTTAGACAGCATATGGCATTCTAATGGTTTATTTAGTTTTAACTTTCGTGGTCTCGTTTAGGTTTCACATTAATGTTCAATAAAAACTGGATGTGTCCGCATCACTTCAAGAGAGAAAAAAATAAAACGTAAAAAAATAAAAAGAAAATATTTTTCACTTGAATGATTACAACACACTTGCCGCCAAGATTGTTCCTGCACGGAAAGAACGATTTTGCTGGAAGGTCTAAAAATTTTGCTAAATACAGATCTGAAAATAATTCTTGTTGAATCATCAAAATAATTTTGTTGGAAAGTAAAAAATGATAAGCATTTTTAACTGTCCAACAAAATTATTTTAATATTCTAGCAATCAGTTTGACTTTCCAACAAAATTATTTTGATTGTATAACAAAAATTATTTTCAGATCTGAATCCAGCAAGATCGTTCTTTCCGTGTGACAAAACCCTTATTGCTTCCAATTCGCTCTACTCACTGCGAAGATTAAGTTGAAAATAAAGAGGATGTATTTGATGGCGTTCATTCCGCACGATTCCATGATGTTTCTTCGTGTCTACCTGTCGTTAAAATTAATTGAACTTTATTACTTCTTACTATTGTTATTCCGAATCGACAATTTACGAGAGTTCAAAAAGCCAAACACATAGTCGTTTGGCTTGCGTTCCGTGTGACGGCCGTACGGTCAATGGGAGCGATCTGCCTGGTGCCCCTTTGTTCGAGCTAGGGAAGGTTTCGATCGAAATCCTCGGCTTCGAGGTCGCTGGCAGTCCAGGCGTGAGCACGGTTTCCAGGTCGAAGTCCTGCGTTACCTTCGTTATTGGTCAGCGAATCAAGAGTCAGTGGGGGATAACCATGATTATTTCTTTCTATTATTAATCCAGGCAAAACTTTTAAGAGAGTTCCAAAAAAAGATACAATCATATTTAAAAATGTCCTTTGGCAAAACTAGGGTGAAGCCATACCTACCCCCCGATTCGGTGTTCTTTAATTCGTAATTCTTTCGCATCGTCGCATGTAGGAGCAGTCGACTCCATTCGTTTTCATCAAGCATCCCCACGTGCGAAATTGGCCGCGGTACTAACAATTATTCTATAAGAAAGTTTCTTCGATGGACTTGACTTTATGGCACTGAACTTTGCGTGTTGGCAATACATTAACTTTTGAGTCACTATATTTGTGTTTAAATTGATTAACTATTACTAACTTTCTAATAAGCTCCTTTGGGCGTGACCCAAAGAAATTTGCCATTTAATTAGATTTTTATTAATTTGAAATTGTGTGTCAACAATATAATAAGCAATTTAAAACAATAACAGAAATTTAAAAAATTATATTAATTGATGCTTCAATTAATATCTCGCTACGTGACGCAGTTGATTGAAGGTAATTTTTATTATCTTGAAAAATATTTCATATTAATATTATTGGTAAGATTTATAAATTTATTAAAAAATAATTTATATATTTTTTTATTTATTTAATATTTTCTTTTCTGTATTTCTCTCATTTGATCATAAAATTTTGTTTCCATTTTTTTTTTGTACGAGTGACAGTAATACATGTTATTTCATTAATTTACGGAATGGCAAAATGTTGTACGAGTAAACTTTTCAATTACCTAACTCCAAATGCATTACCTCGCGTTGCATTGCATGCGAGAAGCGTTCTCGACGGACGAGCACAGTCCGCCACAAATTTATCGGAGGATCAGACCGATCGCGCATGAGCATCGCGTTAAACGATTGTCCTTCGCAGTTCAATAATGTCACATTATTTACATGATGGGAATTCCGGGGGGAATATACGCACAAAGTGGGTCACACAGGCGAGCATGCCGACGACGTTTTCGTTTTCGACGATTCGATCCGTCCGATTGGCATCTACGTTTCGTCAGTATCAACTTCTGGAAAAGTTCGAGCGCGGTTTGTTCATGCTCAGTTGGGATTCGCGTAAATCCGCCATTTCGTGCCGTACCGTATGTAGGCTAATGAGAACACGGTAAATATAGTTATCACGCTCATTCCTCAGGTAGCTGCACGTAATGATAAAATACATAATGATAACACGCCACGATTTAAAGTTCAATGCTACACGACTGAAACATACTTTTCCACTCCGCTCGTCGTGCACGCTACATTCGTACTTGATGTTTACACATTGAAGTCAACACAATAATTTGTTAATGTTGATGCCGATAAATACCCTTTCAGAAATTTAATTCTGGAGGATCCAAATAATCATTTATTTTGAGTATTAAAAGCACTGTTTAGTAATGCTCTCAAAATAAATAATTATTTGACACTTTCAGTCTTAAATTTCTGTAAAGGCGCAGTTTAATAATTTAGTATAATAAATAATTTTACCATTGAGGTTTAGAGGCGGATCGTGGTGATAGAAAACAGGATGATTTTTACATCAATCAAGAATTTTATTTTAACAAATATAGCTTTACATTATACAAGCTTTACTTTCACAGTAAAGAGACATCAGTCGAAAAAGTCGTACACAGAACATTTGCGATTTAACCGACTAACGTGTCTGCATTAAAAAAAAAAAAAAAAAACGAGAAATGTGACTGTAAACGAAATTATAGTTGTACATAGCCTAGACTTATCCTGCAAAAGTGCGCGTTACGAGTACGAAGAAATCGTAAAACCGTACTATATTAAGAGTACAAATAAAATGAAACTGACTATCCTATAACAAGTAACATTTATAAGTTGACCAATCATATTTCTTAAGTAGCTAATTAAGTAGATGCAAAATTGCAAATTGTAAAACGTAATTCACAATATATTTACGTATACGTAGATCCGTTCAGACTTATGGTGAATTAAGTATTTTTAATAGTAATAAGTAATATTAATATTGCGCAACATTAGATTGTATATAATAAATATGAAAATTTTTCGTTGTTTACTCGTTATTTAAATCAAACAATTGAGAAACATGGTCTTTCGATGTATCGATCTGGACAGATAGTTTGACGTCCACCGGTACGTTATAAATACAATTAAAGTCAAACCTCGTCGATTTATCGTAATGAGATTTATCGTAATCGGCCGGTAAGCCACTTAACGTCAAAAACAAAAATCGCTAACAATAACGTTACTCCGAGACGCTTTACAGCGCCGATTAAAAATTTTGTTACTCGTCGACTGCTGATATATACCGGTGACGAATTAATCGATGGCCGCGGCTCCCGTTGATTCGTCAGCTCGAGATGCAAATGTAATTTACTCTCTTATCCCCGAACACAAGACGCGCGAAATTACTTGGAGCCCTCCCGTGGGATCCAGTTAGAACTTGAGGTGCTGATAAGCGACGACGAGGAAGAATATCACGAGGGTCGTTACGCTCGGCGTGGTGAACGAGCCGGAATTCCACCTGCTGTCGTATTCCGGCGACCTAAAAGCAACAACATTGAAGAAATCGATAATTGTGCTCTTAATTGAATTGCGCAGCATTACGCGAGGCACAATACCGGCGTTATTACCGGCACATTTCCGGCATTCGGAAAAATTCATACATTGCAACGCAATTTTGCGAGCTGCCGTGCCTCGCCCGCCGCGAATCTAATTACGTGCAAAATGCAGTAATATACGCTGAGACCTGAGATTTGTATCTATACATTTAAATGAAATACAGTCTGCATTTCACAACGCATCGCATAAATCTAAATTGCAAATTATATATATAAATTGTATTGCTATTGTATTGCGGTGCGGTACAAAGCAGAACAAATATCGCGAGCGTTCTTGAAAGCATTAATATTTATTGGCATTACTCGAACAACAAATATATTGGCGATGACAAATAAAAATAAGCAAAATAATATGTTAAAAACTGTGCAGCGAAGACTCTGTGCTAAGCGACGTGATGCTTAAAAATTAAGTTTATCGAAAAATTATTTTTAAAAATTTATGTTTTGTTTCAAGTAAAAATAAAATATATATTTTCATAATAAATATTTTACCGTATTCTGACAGAGAGAAAAAGAGAATATATATTAATAACTTTTGCGGTTAATACAAGTTGCGATATTTATGATATTTATTATACGATCGTCCTGATACTACTGTTGAATAATCGTTACCGAAAACAGATGATATTAACTTTCCGGACTTTATTTGTATTTTGCAGAGGAAACTCGTAAATTATCAAAGTATTATCATCGCGCCGCTTTATTAGCGTGGAAACATAGTCCGAGAAAAAACATAGATTAACCGGCGAGTCTCTTAACTACGCGAAAGTGCATAATGCGCGCGTATCGTTTAGATCTTAAACGTGCGTGATCGTGAAATAATTTATAGAGGTGCATACATTCTCATTGCGCTTACAGCATATATATTTTCTAAACTATTATATATATATATTTATGTTTTCTTTACGGTAACACAAAAGAAGCGATCGGACAGAACAAGAGAGTGAGAAGAGGAATACAATCGGGGAGACACAGAGGAATAAAACATTTGTTAAAGTATCATCAACAATTTACATACAAAACACGCTACGAATCAACAGTCAGAGAGGAAAAATTACATTACATTTATACATAGCGTATGTGTTGTTATACTAATTCTACACACATCTATTTCCCATTTATTATAAATGACAAAACTCTCTTACAAATTATATAAAATATAATATATTATTTTATATAGAGGAAGATTCTTGTATATCATAGAAAGAGTAACTTTTCAACAGTATTGGAGTATCAATCCTATTCGGGGCGAATTTCTAATCAAATCTATGGGGTGGTACCGATCCTTTTTCTCCTCCGTCGATCGTTGATATTTTCCTTCGAAGTACCTCAGATTTTTCTGTAATGCGCAGAGCACAATGAAATACGGCCACTCAATTTTGCTTTTGACGATTCTCGTGGAAAAATACTAGGATTATTGATCGTGTGTATAATATTGATATCATTATTATGTTCTAATATAATAGAGAGATTATTTACGTTAAAAATAATAATATTAAAAAATATAAAATATATACTACAAACGGCATTGGAAGAATGTTTATTACTAAATGAGTATATTTTTCACTGCCATCTGGAAGAATATTTTCTGCCATCTATTGTGCTTACACAATTGTGCTTACAAAGTTTTATAACATTTAGAGAAATAAGCAGTAAGCAAAATAAAAAACCTTAATTCCTCTGTCTTGTTACCGGAAATCTAAAAATTGTTGCATTATGAATGATAGAGAGACGCTATATAAGAAAAAATTGTGAAGAAAGCACGTAAATACAGAAAATCGCATGAAAATTTAATGGCATAAAGCGCAAATAAAAATGTGAGAGAAATATAAATTCTATATATATATATATATATATAT